>NW_010260353.1:57740-89052 GCF_000690775.1 Eurypyga helias
GTTCCCACCTTTTCCCCTACAGAAACTGGGACTGGACACAGTCCAGACAGTTAACCCAAACTGGCCAATGGAGTATTTCATTCCGTAGAATGTCATGCTCAGTAGATAAGTTGGGGATGGTCTGGGGACCATGTTGTTGGTGGCCTGCTGGTCACTCCCAGTCACTTTCTCGTTCATGGGGCTCACTCTGACTTTGGTGTGAACTCTCTTGGACTCTCTGGTCCTGGCGCTTACTACTTGGGACGTGAATGGGTGTCGGTCAGCGGGTGGTAAGCAATTGTATCATTCATTTTATTTTCTATTATTTTCATTACATAGTAATAGTAGTAGTGGTGTTAGTATTATTTTCATTACATATTATTAGTGTTATTATATATTACTAGTGACATTAGTATTGTTAGTATTATTACTATCGCTATACGTTTAGATTCTTTGTTCAGAGAAATTATATTTGTAGTGTAACACTGCTTATGCAGGTTCAGAATAAAAACTCCTCTTCATTGGGTAGATACTGAAATCTCAGTCAAGTTTTCTGATTTTTTTTCTGTGTGTGTGTAAAACAGAGTTGTTTGTCACACCCACTGGACTCCTACTACCACCATTTTTATGTCTTCTTTGAGAACTTAAGTTTGTCTTTTTCTGTAATGACATGCCTGGAAGATCATAATCTTGTACAATATTTTCAGGGGAATCTTTAACTATATATAAACATAGAAAGTTGTGGTAGGTAATTGATAAGCATTTGTATCTCGTGGCTTTGCCACTCTAAGTTCTAAGGTAACAGTATTGTGTGTATTACATGAAAACTTTTAATTAATTTTTTCATGTTAATGTGGATGCAGGGAACTACCTTTATCAGTAAAACTGGAGAAAATAGAAAAACTATTAAGTTCTGAATTAAGGAGTGTACTTCAATTCATAGGACACCCTTTTACCCATGTTCTGTATCATGCCCCTTTCCAAAAGTAACTACAGATACCTCCATTTTTATTGCAGTGTTACGGAAGAATGAGATTTATTTACCAGCAGCAGGGGATGCCCCTCATTCTTTATGTTGCTGTGGCTACTGTTACAGCTTTATAGCTATCTTCTCATCGTTTTTTCTGGAGTAAAACTTTGCATTTCTGACTAAGAAGTTGGTTTCATAGTATCAATATCCAGTCCTCAGCTGTCTCTTTATGTGTCTTGGGGAAGTTGACTCTTCTTATCCAAGCATTTTTGCTTCAATCAGCAGCCACAACTCAGGCTGTGGACCTGCTCTTTTTCAGTTAGACCCTGACCCCTCTGCTGATAAACCCAACACTGAAGTGTCTAGTTAAGGTCACAGCAGGTCCCCACACGATCTGCCATACACCTCAGGGTCTGTAAGCGTGCATGCACACTAAGTATGTCAGCTACCTTCTTGCTAGGAGGTCAAGTGCCTGAGTTTGGAAGCAGGAGACAAAATAATTACAAAAGCTAAACCTATGGACATATGCAGTGTTTAGTGGGATTTTGCTGCTGCTCTGAACAAGCTGTAATTGAGTAACAGCTTCCCTGGGAAGCTGTAAGACACAAACGGTGTTCATCGCTAGCTGTCGCTGCAGCCTGCTGTTCTGTTAACTGTTGTCATGACAACAGTATTTCCTAAGGTGGGGGGGAGGGAACACCCAAAAAACCAACAAACATGAAGGAGGAGTTTGCTTTGATCCTAAGAAGTATTTATATTCTGAAAGTACTTTATGCTCTAGCTGATTCTATCCCTGCACCACTTCTAACGTGACTGCAAAATACTTTGCTGGATCCCATAGTGGATTATTTTCTAGGGAGGTCATCTACTAAGGACTACATTGCTTAGGGCAGGCTTCAAGAATCAGTATTTGTTTGAGTACTTTCAACTCTCCTAGAGAGTTGCATCTGGATTCAGCTTCTCATTCATTTAATTTAATTTAATTGCTGCCTGTTGTCATGAATAAAATTTTATTGCTCAGTTGTGCAGTTTATTTGAAATAGATTGGCATTTTGGGCAGGGAAACATACTTGAGTCCAAAATGAGCAGTGTCTCATTTACCTTCTGCTGACATGCAGAAGTCAACTATAGTGGACTAGTGGCTGATCTGAAACTAGTTTGGCAGATCTAAAAACTGTAAGCATTTGGGCTGTAATTAGTCAATCATATTTAAATTTAAAGAAAAACCAGTGCCATCTTTCATATATACGGAATATCTGATTAATACTGTTTAAGATCAGAGGGCTGGAGCACCTCTCCTATGATGAAAGGCTGAGAGAGTTGGGCTTGTTCAACCTGGAGAAGAGAAGGCTCCGAGGAGACCTCACTGCAGCCTTCCAGTACCTGAAGGGGCCTACAAGGAAGCGGGTGGGGGACTTTTTACAAGGGCCTGTAGTGACAGGACAAGGGGTAATGGGTACAAATTGAAAGCGGGGAGGGTTAGATTAGATATCAGGAAGAAATTCTTCCCGGAGAGGGTGGTGAAACACTGGAACAGGTTGCCCAGAGAAGCTGTGGATGTCCCATCCCTGGATGTCTTCAAGGCCAGGCTGGATGAGGCTTTGAGCAACCTGGTCGAGTGGAAGGTGTCCCTGCCCATGGCAGGGGGGTTGGAACTAGATGATCTTAATGTCCCTTCCAACCCAAACCGTTCTATGATTCTCTGATTCTAAGATAATGGTGACATCAATTTTCTTTGCTTTTTTGTTTATGTTTGCTAACTAATGTAAATATGTTGTATGATAAATCAGACTACCTAGCAGGAGAATGGTGGGCATGTTTTCAACTCTTCTCTCCCACAGGAACTTTACATCACTTTCTGATTTTACACACTCTCTAGTAGTCAGAGTTAGGTCAGGCATCAGAGGTAGTGAAGTTCGGCCAGCTTGTTACTACGACTTGATGTAAATTACTAAAAGTTTTTTGGTTAGGTTTCTGTTTTCTGAATGAGCTTCATTTTTATGCATACAAGTTCAGAATCAATACTAAGAAGATACTCTTAAGACACGGTATTGTAGACTGTGATGGTGGAATTTGATCTTACAGTAGTCTGTTAGATACTGAAGTAGCTGTGTGGAAAATGAGCATTACACTCAATAATTATTTTAGCTTCACTTTAATCTGTTGGTTATTTTTAATTGTAATGGAGGGGTTTTACATAGTATATATTAGAGGCTGAGATTCTGTGAAGAAGGAGAAAAGAAATAACCCTTTCCTAAGTGAATAGTCTATTTGCATAGTTCATGTACATGATACCCCTCCATCCCTGTTTTTCTCTCTTCCTTACTCCTCTGTACCATTTCTTGTTACAATTGCAAAGTTTCCTGATGTGCTGCTAAACCTATTTAACCAAGACAAGTGAGTATTTGCCCAAGGCATTTGAAGAAAATTGTGTTTTGATATAAACTACTCTGTAGTATTGAATTGCAGATCCAGGCGTGTTTTATAAG
This sequence comes from Eurypyga helias, assembly GCF_000690775.1. Taxonomy (NCBI): domain Eukaryota; kingdom Metazoa; phylum Chordata; class Aves; order Eurypygiformes; family Eurypygidae; genus Eurypyga; species Eurypyga helias. The sequence continues at coordinate 61,179 of NW_010260353.1, forward strand.
CAGTAGGGGAAAACAAGTCACATTTAAAAGACTTTGTCACTGGAGGCTTAAAAAGTCCACCGTCCCAGCGTGTTGTCTGTCTGTTAACCAGCAATCATTTGGATGCCCCTAGTACTATTTTTTAATGTGCAAGGTAAGGCTTCTAAGTTTTATATATGTGAAAGCTGATTTCTTCAAGGATTAGGAAGTTGCACAGGACTTTAAGGCTTCATGAAACCAAGCTGGTTTTATGTTCTGAGTATTACTGTCTATCTTTCATGCCCTCTTCAGGACATTCAGTTCAGAATCTGTGTATACAAGGAAAAAAAGTCTACTTTTAACTTGCAGTGAAATTAAAACCAGTGAAGCAGTTTAGATGAAAGGGGCTTTTCTCATCTCTTCATGTTTGAGAGGGAATTTAAATGCATCTGCCTGATAGCTTTGGTTTTCTGTTTTGGCAGTATGGGTTTGTTAGTTTATAAAGACAGAACCTGATTTGCACTCTGAGCACCTTTCTAAGAATCTGGAGTCAGGATTAACTTTGGAAACTACCAAACTACATTGAAATGCCTCCTCAGTAGTTGAGAGATATACTCAGTTAGGCAATTTTTACTGTTCCAGAAGTAGTTTTTGTGTGAGAAAGACCTCAAGTCAGGAAGCCTGAACAGCTGTTTCAAAGGAACACCTATCAGTAAAACATATAGCCATATTTTCATATATTCTTTTTTTTTTTAATTCTGTGGTTTTGTCCACGATGTTAGCTGTAAAGTACCATAACAAATATTAACACAGTTTTGATTGAAATTATTCATATATTCTCACCTACAGAGCTTAGGCTAATAGTGTTATATAAACACTTTTCTGTTTTTTTAAGAAATGTGAGTGGTATTGTTAACTTCAGACAAAAATAAAGAAACAGGCTATTACTCCAAGTGACAAGTTGTGCAGCAGGTGATCTAGCTTTCTAAAAAGAAGGGGAGAAGATTTGAAAAAGGGGGAACCCAAACAAAAAAACCCTACCACAGCAAAATAGTTCAGTAGTAAAGAGTCAGAGGTTGATACCAGTAATTTCTGTTACATAATTTGTTTGTGGGTTTTTTCCCTCCCTTCCTACTGCTTCTAGGGTAGGTAAGCTCAGTCAAGAGGATGTTCAAATTAATCTTCTTAACAAGACATAAAGTACAACTGTATGTCAAATGGGAGGGGTAAATCAGACTTACTTTTGGAAACTGCAGAAGACAGTCAGAGATTGATCTGTCGATCTTCTAAGACTGTGGCTAAGTAGCTGTAGACCACAGAATAGTGATGATTTTTGGTAGTTTCACATTCAGTGTCTTAATAGTATGTATTTTCTCATTGCTCTGATTGGTTAAGCAAAGCACCTTTATAGTCAGCATGATACAGTCGTTCCTTTTTATCACCCAGTTCCTTATATTTTTTTTTAACCAGATTTCATTTTTGAACAGAAGAAAATTTATGTTCTTGCCAGTGTAGTTTGCCAAAACTTAGAGCAGGTTTATCAGTGCTGGCTTTGTGTGATGCTTTACTTGGTAATTGTCACATTAAAGATTAAGTTTAAGCATTAAGATATTTTCCATTAAGATTAAATATTGGGGTATTTTATCTCAAATATTTTTTTCAGAAAACACTGAAAATAATAGCTTTAATTCTGTAAGTATTTTAAATAGATTTAATATTATGCTGTGTTACTTTGGTTAAGACCAATTTTCTTGAAAAGTATGATCTTGCATGGTTCTATCAGATCTTTTTGGCATCAGTCTTTGAATCAAAATACAAGGAAAAACTATTTATAATTTGCATTATTACTTTCCTTAATGTCTAATTAAAAATAGATACCTGGAGTTTCGGTGCAAATAATTAAGCAACTATTAAGTTTTCAAATGCAAAACAGAAAACAATCTTCTCCTGCTTCTCAAAAAGAAGCAAGTTTCAACAATGTGAAGGTGCAGACCCTGACTGATGAACATATGACTGAAGGACTCAATTTCCTTATTTTAAGGAAGTTCAGCATATTTGAGAAGACCGCTTTTGTGTTTCTGCAACAATTACATTTTGTTTACATTAAAAAAAACCCACAAAAAAACAACCACCACAAACCCCCAATACTTTTGTTTCCATTTTACATGCTGGATGTAGAACTTTTGGAATATTCCTTAGGTGAAGGACAATGAGTCTGCACTGTAAGCAAAGAAAAACTTGATGTACTCACTAATTCTTTGCCTTTGACACATTTTAATCTGTACAGTGTTTCAGTTTAGTCCCAGCAAAACTGGCCTGGTAGGTATGTTGTGCAATACTATCCACCAAGAAGACGAAATTCAGTTAAAATAACTCCTCATCAATCGTTATGGTTATCTTCAGGTATTTAGTAAATACACTGTTGATAGAGTATCTTGGGCCCTTTCATCTAACTGTCAAGTGTTATGACGCTCTTATTCATAGTCTTTATCTGTAGCATAGTGACCTCTGTGCTTTAGCACAGCAAGAGATAATTAGTTACAATGTAAAGGAACTTACTCTAGAGAGCCAAGAAATAATTCCAGTGTGTAGAAATTAAGAACACTCCCGTACATCAGGAATGTCCCTGCTGAGGAACTAAGCAGAAGTGGATTTTGAAGACATCTTTTTGAGAAGATGAACCTCAGGTTGGAAAGTTTAAGTCTTCATCAGTTATCAGATATAATCTGAGAACAAAAACGTAAAATAAAGAGGGGTAGGATTTGAAGTAGAGCAAGATTGGGGTGGTGGGGGGGGAGGGTGGAAGTAGAATTTCTCTTGGAATATCAGCATAGGACTTGAAGGATTATGCTGAAAGGAGAAATGAGTAGGGAACTAATTGAGAACTAATGTTAGGAGTGATAATAACATTTTTGGACTGCTGGTATTGTCACACTGATTTCAAGTGGTCACTGAAGTCTTAAATTAAGGAAAGCTGTACAAGTTTACATTTATGCATACGAATTTTGAAGGCTGAGTGTAGTAATTGACTGATACACTTCTAGCTCATTAGACAGTTTCATATTTGTTTGCAGATCTTTAGTATGTTAAGAATTAATCTGTCTGCTAGTCACTAATTTTAAGAGTGCAAGAGTGTATGGTAGATACCTTGGGTTTTATTTTTGTTTATGTCTTTACAACATTGCTGTATGTAATATTAAAAAAATCTTTTATCTTTTCTGTGTGTCCTAATATTTTTCTTCCAAATATTACCTACTCCAATTAAGAATTTTATGCAGAATTCTAAAATGAGATGTTAGTAAACTCTGTGATAACAACAGCACTGTTATTTTTTTGGAGGTAGAAAATTAGTAAAGCAAGCGAAAATATAAATATATTTTAGTTAAGTGAATAACACTTCTCTGAAGGACAACAGAATGTTACCAAAGTTGACAGGATGATAACTTGGTTTGGTTTGGTTTTCTAATTTCTTGTAAATCAGAATAGATTTTTTTTTTTAAATCTATTTCAATAACCAAAACCTGATCTGTTCACTGCAGAGCAACAGGAATACATTTTCTGTAAAAAATGCATCTTTAAAATGATTGCAGCCTATTTCAGTTTTAATCATACATGAAATTGTCTAATTGTGCTATTATAATTAAAATGCTAACAAGAATCAGTAACTGCCCAGCTAAAAATCTATTTTGAATGCTGAGAATAATAAGGGAAGAAATATGATAAGTAGTTGTCAATATTAAAGCAGGCTGAAGGAGGAAGGCTTCAGGCCTTCTAGTAGGTAGAATGAAACAGCAGATTTGAGTATCCACAATCCTTTCAGTATTAAATTTTCAGTAAAATAAAATTACTTGTATATGAAAACATAGCCTTTCCCCAGCTCTCTTTTTTTTTCTTGATCAGCTGATGAAGAGACTAGCAGCTCGCTGCTTTGCTGGCTTGTTAATTTTATCCCCACTAACTGTGATTTCCGATAGCCGGCCTGCTGATAGTGGTAAGGTAAATATCCTTTTTCATTGCCGTCTTGAAGATTCAGTAGAACTACATCACAGGCATGTGTAGGTGTGTAACACATCAAAAGTCGGTGTTCTCCGTATTTCAGTGTACAACGGAGTGCTTAAGGAGAGCAATGACATTAACTGTTGACAACCTTGCATGCTGTATTTATTATTAGCTTTTCTACCTTCCAGTATATGCAGAAAAATTTCCTTTTAATCTTCGTTACCTGCAGTGGTTTATAGTGGGTGTCCTGTTTTAGCCAAATGAGTATTAATGAATTTGTGTGGAGATTATTATTTTTCTTTTCCTTCTTTTTTTTCTTCCTAACTCATCAGATCTCCAGCCTCCTTCATAGTGGTTATCTGAACGCTGTGGAAGCATGATGTAAATTATCTTTTGATTATTAAGGCCTAGTTTCAGGCTGTCCCTCAGGATTCTGCGTTCGTGTTTGTTCTGTGGATTTGCACATAGGAGGATGCATAGGAAACAGATTTCAAAATCCCACTGGTGTTTTTAACATGCCAGGTTGTTTTGTGTGGTGCATCAGGTTTTGTTCACAAAACGTTTTTCAAGAGACATTGTACACAATTGAGAAAAATGATGTCTGGGCTGTAATCACTCTTTTTATATTGATTGTTATGCTCACATGATCATAAATATTAGCCATGTTTGGTGCTGTGGAGAAATGAAGGTAATTGCCTTATGATTAGAGCTCTTTCAGCTACAAGAAAGGATTGATTAGCATTTGCATGTACTCAAGGCAATATTGAGAGGCAGAAGGGACAAATATCAACATTAGTTATGATCTGAGAAAGCATTAATCAGAAACTAGTTTTAAGGTTTTTTTCTTTTTTTTTTTTTTTTTTTTTTATTTTCAGTTTTTTTATGACCTGGTTTTTTTTTTTTTTTTTTTAATTTCAGTTCTCTTATGACCTGGTATTTTTATTTCTTTTCTTTTGTTGGCTTTCCCAAAACAAGAAAAGTTCCGTTTCTAGATTTATCACATGGATCTGATAGTGTGTGAACACTCCTTTTATCCCTAGTTTGGGTTTTGTAGCGATTTTTTTTTATCCCTCTGTATAATGCTGCTGGGTCTGGTTAAAAGCATACATCCAGGTAATTGAAACTAGTGTTCACTGTTTGTGACTCTGTTGGGTTTGGGGGTTTTTCTGTTTCATTTTGGGGTTGGGTTTTTTTTGCATCCCATGTTATGAATGCTTTTTACAGTAAAACACTGTATTGTTAGTGCTTCTGCCTATCTGTTGGTTACTGTTCTAGAAGAAAATGATACATTTTAGAGATGGTTTTAACGCTTAGGTGATTTGGAAGTTGCTTAAACTATTTGAAAGAGAAGCTGAGTTGTTACGGCATAAAGTATCTGTGTGTTGTGCGCACAAAGAACTGTGTGTGATCTGGCTTTGGAAGCTGAGTGCAGGTTAGAGTGTCCTGTTTGAAAACATATAATATCGAAGTCTGTTTTGCATGGAAATACATAAGCCAGAACTACCACTGATTTGAACAGATGAGTGTTTGTTGTACACTTAATGACAGAGTGCCACAGCCCACCATTGTGTGTGAAACTGAGTTGGTGTGGAATTCAAGGTTTGGATAAACGTGCATCTGTTTAGATGATAGTGGGATTCTTAAATTGTTTGGTGTCTCTTTGATTGCCAGTAACTGAATTTCTTCTTTATAAATAAGCTGAGCATTTAAGGTTGAATTATTTGTATCCTGTGGGGTTGTGGTTTTGTTTTTAAATACAGTTTGTTACTTCCGTTAGCAATAGCTCTAGTTTAAAAATCATACTTCCTGAATCTGTGTTTGTTAGGCAATTGAAGACGGCAATTTGGAAGAAATGGAAGAGGAAGTCCGGCTTAAAAAACGGAAGAGACGAAGAAATGTGGATAAAGATTCTGGGAAGGAGGATGGAGAGAAAGCAAAGAAAAGAAGAGGCAGACCTCCTGCAGAGAAGTTGTCACCCAACCCACCCAAACTGACAAAACAAATGAATGCTATCATTGATACTGTGATAAACTACAAGGATAGGTGAGCTTGGAGACTCCATTGCGTGTGCTCTCTGCCTCTATTGATATTTCTCTCTACATTTTTTTAATGGCTTCATTGTAAAATAACAGGCAAAGTCACTTCTGCTAGCCTCCAGTATGGGATAGCGACTGGTAGTAACTGGTAGTTACTGGGGAAGTTAAAAGATTTTTGCTTATCACTTGTGACCCAAGAAGTTCTTACCTGTTCTCTGTCAAACAGGTTAACTGTGCTATTATGCAGCAACAAGGCATACTATTTGCACTCTCAGGAGCCCACAGTGATGCACAACAGAACTGGTTCCTGCTTTAAAAAGTGTATGGACCTCTGTCCTGTTAGGAATTAAAAATGCCTGAAATCGAGCTCTTCAGTACAAATAGCTATGCAGAAGAGTACCAAGTTCCTGTATTGTCAATTTTTGGGAGCTAGCATCAAACCACCTAAGCATTTGAAAGTTGAGACAGAACAGAATTGCATTTCAGACATCAGGAAACTATATTATCTTAAAATCTTTGGGATTAAGTTTGTTCTGGAGTCCAGTGAACATTTTCAGGATTTGCAGGTTTAGGATTAAGTAGGTTTTAGACACTGGAACCCTTCAGCTTTGTTGGGGGTTCATGTGTTTTTCAGCTCTGGGCTTTTGTGTGTGTGAAGGCAATTGGTGCAATTATAGAGGGACAGGTTAATTGGAAGAAAAGTAGGCCATGAGCTTCCTCTGGGGGCAAAAAGGGGTTTTAATGTATTTAGTATTTGAATGCTTGAAATCATCTTTGTTGTTAGCTTAAATTTTCAGTGGTAGTAGGTGTTTCAACTCTTTATGAAATCCAGAGGGCTGCTCTGGGCCACAGAGAGCTGATTGTGTCCTAGAAGGTGGTCAGGTGACCTTAACTGCAACTGCTTTGTTGCATTTAATAAGCCAGTAGGCAAAAAAAATAGGAGAATTCTAAACTAATAAATCTATGTGCTTTATCTATGTGCTTTATCTTTATGTGCTTTTTTAAACCTATGTGCTTTATCTTATTTATCTTATCTTCCCCTTGCTTTTGAGAAGAGCTCCTTGTAAATACAAAACCACTTCTCAGTTCTTGTTAAAACATTTGTTTTCCACAAAGCAGTTTTCCATGGTGCCCACAAAGGTCTGGAATACTAGTTGGCTGCTTTTGTGTGGTGATCCTGTATAATGTGGGTGTAGGGAACGTCTCCAAGTACTTTCCAAACAGTCTTTTAATTTACTTCTGTTGTAGGCATTTGGGAGAAGTACAGTCCTTTCCTTATTTAAAAAGCATCCAACAAAACAGGCTGCGTTGCCTATGTCTAGGAAAGGGAGAGGCTACAGTAATACAAGCAGCAGGCTCTGGTAAACTGAAGTTTGAGCTACGCAGTTATTATTTGAAGCTCAAAATAAGATTAAACAGATTAATTAGCAACATTTCAGGTAAATTTTCAGTGATGAGAAATGCACCATATCATTCTTTGAAAAGGAAATTCAGACATCGATACCCAGTTACTTACAAACCGTGGCCAAAGAACTCCGTGCAAGAGAGTGGGAGTTAGTACTGAAGTCAAATTACTGTTTGTCTCTGTCCTCTCTGCAAATTCAAGGTTTTACTTTAGGTTTTCCTCTTTTATGCAGTATTGTATAGGAACTATCATATTTCCTTTTATTCCCATCCAACATCCCAACATGATACTGATTTTAATGAAACATTCCATTAAAAATAAGATTAGTAGTTCTTACAGATCAATTTGTAGCTATAAGGTGAGTTTCTTTGAAGCTTTCTAGAGAACTAGGAACACACTGAAGGAGAGAAGACTTCAGTGTTTCTGCTGAGATTTTACTTGACTGGCAGCCTAACTGCCTTAGTTTCCTGGAATTCTGGTACTTGGGAAGTCTCTCATGTAATAAAGGAAATAGTAAAAAAAGAGAAGAAGGGCAAGCACTGTGAAAATGTTCAGCTCAGACCGTTTGGATTCCTTCTGTGTAAGAGCTGTTGAGGTCTTTGTCAAGTTGTCAATACTTATATCTGGCAGGCTGCTGTGCTTTGGAATCCCATGTTGGATGATGTGCTTTAAGCTTTTCTTCATGTTGATAGGCATTTCTTTTATCATATCTTTGTATTTATCTTTGTTAATCTTGAAACAAATAGTCACATCTTAATTTGAAGAACTGTGGGATAAGTGCTCCAAATTGTTAAGTAAAAACATTTGTTGAATTCATTGGTACCTTTTTAATCTTCACCTGTTGCCAGCTGTAGATGCATGGCAGTACTGCAGATACAGAGCAGTACTACAGATGCAGAGCCATTTTCTCTCTTCTGTGCTGCTTTGTCATCATAGCTGAGTTAACCTGCATTTCATCTATAATGACTTAGAATGGGGAATAAATCTGTAATGAAACAAAAGTTAGATAGAAAAGGTGGTCAAAGTCCTCTTGAATTGCAGTCACCTGATCTAGTAGAAAATGTCCCTGCCCACCCACAGCAGGGAGGTTGTACTAGATTGTTTTCAAAGGTCCCGTCCAACCCAAACCATTCTGTGATTTTGGTAAAGATTTTGTTAGGGCACCACAAGAAAATTATAAGATAATATGAAAGAAAGAGGAGATCTAATGGGTAAAATCTCTAATCTGAGGGAAAACAGGGAAAAATATGTAGGTGAAGGCTTTATTTAAAAAATTAACTGTTAAACTGGGAAGAAGATGCCATGAAAGTTCTTGAAGAAATGGTGTTGGCATAGATCATAATGTATGAATAATATCTATTAAAAAAGAGTGTCCTAGCCAAAATACATTTTTAAATACCAATATTGGGATGGTATTCATGGAGGACTGAACACAGTTAAGTCTGGAGTAAAAGAACTGTATTGAAATGCAGTACCTCAGAGTGCATTATAGAGTACTTACAGACTAAAAAATAAGAAACTTTTATTTGAGTTGGAAGCTCATCGTGTGGAACTGACATAAGAAGAATGACCTGGGCAATGAAATTATTGATCAAAGCTTACTAGGAGCCATTAGTTAATTGTCCAGCCATAAGCAAATAGGAGCCTGGCCCTGACACTACTGCCTGTGTGGATGAGGAAATACTCATTATGTGTGCATGCCATTATGTGACATGATTAATGCTTCTGAGTAGCTGTATATAGTACTTGAGTACTTTTCTACTCAAGAAAGATTAGTTTACACTGAGACAAGTATAAATAATCATTTCCATGATAAGTAGCATGGGAGAGTCTTGGAAGAGGAAACAGGTTGGTTTATTTATCCAACCACAGAGAGGTCTGGGAGAGGAAGATGGTTGCTGTCAATAAATTCACCTGGGAAAGAAAGTAAGCATAAACACAGGGATATTTCACATAGAAATATGTGAAGTACAGGCTGGTGATGACAAGGTTATATGAGTGTAAACATTCAGGTTGTTAAGGGAAAGCTCTGTAACCTTTCCATTGGGGCATAAATACCTAGACAGATTTTTTCCATGATTAAAAAACTTGTATGTGATTATTTACAATACTGAGGCCCTAGATTCAGGGACCTGGAAACACCTTTCCAGTTACCCTTTTGATCTTTATTCTCCAGTGTAAAGTATACGCATCATCTTCCCAGACTCCTTTAGCAGTAATATATTTTAATCTGGTATTTTGTTGCAATTATTTCTTAAATTTAAGATCTAGATGCCTTTGCAGCCTTTTACCTTGTTCTAATCTTGTGGTGTAAAAAACCTGTTTGGAAGAGAGAAAGTCCAGCATTATTGTCACACTTTCTTCCAGTTCAGATGCTTTCAACCTGTCTTTCCTTACCTCTAAAATTAGGAACCCCCATAGAAACGGGAAATCATAGAATCATACGTGTAATATGTGTGTGTTCAGAAATTGAAAATAGTTTGTATGTCCAGTTTGAATGCTTTAACCTTTTGAAAGCAGGGACGATTTTACTAGAGGTTGATGTTCTTTTCAAAATAAGGAATTTTCATGCCAAATTTGAGCCCCAGTTGCTGATTCTGCATCATGCACATGCAGGCTTAGTCCCCCAGACTATATTTTTCCTCTTTTGAATGTTTTCCATTATTTTTAATTTCAGAAGAACACAATCTGTAACTGTAGCTTCCCTTTCCCTATTGCTAAAATTAAGTGGAGAAGAAGAATTATACTTCACACCTTGTAATCCTTCAGCTGCTCTGCAAATCCACAGTCCTCTTCTGCCTTACATCAGAGTTTGATGTTTCCTGTCTAGGTCCCAGTTTGATACTACTGCTAGTTTTCATTCTCTTTGTTGAGATAGCAACAGCTGACACTGATAGCTCTGTTACATACATGGAGTGATTTTCACTTGTGATCCATCTGCTCTCTGCTCTGTTGGTGAAACTGCAAGTAAGAACTTGCCTGATGTACCAGTTGACTTCATAAAGCCTCCTCCCCGTAGCAGGTACTGAGAGGATCGGAGGGTGGGTTGTTGTGCCCTGCCCTGTCTGTGGTGCTTAGCATTTTGATCACTGCATCATTTAAGCCAAAATGTTTAATTTCATGGCCATAGTACTCTCATTTTGCCAAGACATTGCTCAGGGAGAGAACATTTTTGTCTGTATGTGGAGTGAATTTTATTCAGACGATTTCCACCTATTTTTTCAAGTTGCCAGTTTTTAACTGTTGTAAAATGATGAGTAATGTAATTAGCCATTACTAATCTAACTAGTAATTAATTATGCCAACTGGCATTCCTTAGTATTCAAACATGCAAAGCAAATAATTCTTATTTATAGCCAAGCCAGAGTTACAGAGTACATAGCCATGTGTCAGAAACAGGAATTATATTTTTACGTATTTTCACCCACTTCCATTTCTCTGATGGAGACAGGTCCACGATGTAGTGCTGCAGTCAGTTCGAAAAAGGAAGAACCATTAAATACATTTAATGAAAGTGAATCATATCCCTGCATAGCTGGGTTGCTGTTGAAAGTTTTTCAGTACAGAGGAACCACCTCACTATGTAAGCTCTTTTAGTTCTCCTCCCACACGCACACTTTTTTTTTAAAGAGCGCCCTCGTGAGTTTCATTTAATTAAGAGTTGTAATTTGCACACTCTGGTTCTGGTTGTGAGTGCTCTTACTAGAGCAAGCATGCGGAACTCTGGATTCTACCCACTCTAAATTGAATTTTAGTACTTGTTAAAAGTGTAATTTGCCAGAAATACAAGAATGACTGGCAGTTTCAGCTTCATAGTTGTCTCTCCTTTTGATTCCAAAAGAGAGAGGCTGTTGATAGTAGTAATACTTTCGACAGGTCAGTGGCGACTTGCTGCTAGGAAGCTGCCAAGGAAAACAAATACAAAAGGACTTCATACAAATGAAGCCTAATTGTTCCTCCTGCATTTAATTCTACTGAAGATAATACTGACTGAATGGATGGAAATGTGCTTGTATACACCTTGTAAGCGGTTTGACAGAAAGAAGAGAAAATCAGAAACATTGAGAAGAAATATTTTCTTGAGAAAAAATATTTTTTAACTTAACTTTAGTAATGATTTTTAACTTTCACGGCATGCAGGTATTTTTTATGTGAGTATGCACAGGACTAGCATTTTGAGCTGATGCAGTAGCAGTGACCTGTCACTCATAGTTCTTTTGCAGTCAGTCTTTTAATTTATTCTGGTCCTTCTATCCTTCAGCATGTATCCTGCTAGTTGCTAGGCAACTGCAAGTGATTTTTACTGCGCATGATTTTTATGTGGTAGTTGTTGTGGTTATTATTTTCTAATTACAAAAGTGGGGACAAGGATTGAAATCAGAGTTGCATTAATAATTACTAATTTTCTCCTGTTGTGTCCACAACACAGCTGTTTGAGATTATGTAAGAAAATATCACATTATTACAGTACAGATGCACATACACAAAGGGAGCAGAAGATAGTATTTCTTTGTGAGAGGACATTCTATGAAAATGGTAGAAAAGAATAACCTGTTATAGATATGAGTAGACAAAATCGGGCACTAGTCTTACATATGTTGCATATTTCATGTCCCGAATGTTTTTTTCTTTCATGGCCTTAAATGATTCTCAGTAATTAATTATATCAAGCAAAAGCTTGAGCGTTTTCTATGGCATTCTGGTTTTAATAAAGTGTGTGAACAAATCACAGTTGGCTGTATTTATATCTTGAGAATCGGATATTGCTGTTCAACAATTTGCTACTGTTATATTTTTAATATAAAATACAGTGTGAAGGAGTATGTAAAAAGATGAAGAAATATAGACGAGGTAAAAGCTCTGTAATCATCGGGAGCTTTTGTAATAGGACAGATATGCTAAACAGGTTTTTAAATATGAACAAAATTAGATTATTAGTTGCTGTTTCCTTTATATAACTCCATTTGTTTTTAGACTCTCAAGCATAGTTGAAGCAACACTGGCATCAGTGATTTAGTAATTTTTCTCACATGTTGAAAAAAGGCTGCTGAATTTTAAAACACAGCAATGATAACTCAGTCCTGCATAGCAAATACAGATTCATAGCATGGAGTTTTGAAATCAACTTTTCACACTTTTTAAAGGATTAGCTTACATTTATATTGTATGTTAGTATATTGCACAGATTTATTAAAATAACTTTCTTAAGTTTGTGAAGTCAAACTCACATAAAAATAGGATATAACAGAAAAAAGGTGGAAACCTAATGTGATTCCCTCAGGGAGGTACATTACAGTAAGCTGTGTAATCGTGTGCCAGTGTGCTGCTTTGCTTGCATATAGAAGGTGGGCACTGATCACCTCATGGATGGCTGCATTCCCCTGGACTTCTTTATAATGCTCATAAGGAGTCTTGAGTGTGTTGCAGGTACAGAACTTTGTTCACAATATTTTGTTCTCATTTTACAAACAAGGAATGGAAACTTGGATTTTAAGACACCGTTTGGCACCAGAGATCTGATTTCTCAGAATACTTAGTGTTCTATAGGTGCAGAATAAGTGTCACTGATCTCAGTTGCAGCTGTGAGTGCTCAACACTTCTTTTTACTAACAAAAAAACCACAAAACAGTCCTCAATGTGCAAAGAAGTAGAAGCACGCATTAATTTAGTCAGTTGTATTGGTTTTCCTTGTATTGCTTGTGGTTTCTCTTCGAGAGGACAGCCTTGAGATGAAGACAGGTTTGTCCTGTGACGTGACATCGTCACTCACGTAGATTGTTAACCAGATTGCTGCCTTTAAGTCCATAATATAAATGCCGCCCACTTTGACAGGGAAGTATGAAAGTAATAAATTTGTCTCTTTGGTGTGAATCAGTACCAATGGAGATGTCAGGTGCAGTGGCCTGATTTCCACAATTTGCTATCAGGAGAGATCTAGTAAGACTTGGGATGACCATTATCTGGCCATTTTATGATTTCCTCTATTTCAGTAACAGGGTTCTTCCCAAATAAATCAGTTCTGTTGGGTGAAATTGCTATTAATAAAGGATGAATGGTTATTACTGCCTGGAGTGTGAAGTTGAGGTGGTCTGTCGTGTTATCTACCCCAGCAGCTCTCTGTGGTAGATAGGACGTCTCTCGCACCTTTCCTGAGAGATGTGCAAAGGACACTGCCTTTTCTCACCGTGCCACAGCTGCTCCCAGAAGTGCGTTCATGCCTGTGCTGTAACTTTGCTGTAATCTAGGTGGGAGCCGGGCAGTTACCTGCTCAGCAGAGAAGGGAATGGCTGCTGCTCCTGCAAGTCAGACAGAAGTTGTCAGGCTGAGACAGAGGCTTTTGCTTTCTAGGTTTGTATTGGATGGAAAAATACTTAGGCTGACCGTTGGCGCCCAGGGTGTCTGTTGAACAGTGCTGATTGGCAAGCTGCGGTTGGAGTGTTTACACTGTTTCCTCCCTGATGGAAGGTATATAAGGAGCAGCAGTGACCCAGAACTGAACAATAAGAAGTCTTGGATTAGGCCAGCAACAGCTGCTTAGGAAATGGGGAAATTCTGTTTATTCCTAGTTGTTCCTTGGTATATCAGGGCTGATTCCTGTGAAGGTTTGGTATCCCTGAGTTACCATCTGAAGGTGCAGATGAGAAAACAGAGCCTTTTTGAAGTAGGTGTGAGAGAAGGAAGCATGTGAATCTGGGCTGGGAAATGCTTGTGAATGCTGTGTGCAATGAATTACAGTTCCTCTCAGCAGATCTTTTTTCTGCTACTTTGTAAGAAAAATGACTTGCATACGGTGAAAAAAAAAAAAAGGCTAAGCCCTTTTTAAGTTGAGGGCCCCTTTAGTGCCATCAACATATTTCCTTTCCAGGTGACTCATAGCTATGTATCATTAGGAAGTCACAAATAGAAGATTAAAAAGCCCCATCAATTTGTAAGTGTTAAAATAGTTATTAATAAAGGATGAACAATGGGAAATCTGGAAATTTTAGAAATGATAAACACCTGTAAGTGATAGGCAGTGTTCCTAGAGTAGGAAAGGTTTTTAGACAACCTACTACCTTATTTCAGATGACTAAAGAAGTAGAAATGGCAGTAGTGCTTTTCAGTACAGTTACAATGATTCTCAGAGAAACCTAACAGTCCTTAATGGAAGTTAATGATTTTTTTTGTTGTAATTTCTAGTTAGTCTGATAGCAATCAGCATCTGGTGTAGTGGAAATCAGTGTGAGCAAATTATTTGCTGTGATGAGAAGGTATAAAACAACTATAAAATGACAAAGAAGAAGATAAAGTGGTAAGGAGGGACACTTCCTAAAAATCGTAAAACAAAACTGAGAAAACAGTAAGACTTAACTGGCAAGCCACTATGGAATTCAGATTCAAATCCTGATCCTGCTTCCATAAAGCCTCCTACACATACCATCCTATAATGATGGTGGTATGTTAGGACACCAGTACAAAGGACATGTTTTAAATTGTAAATTAATTATCTGTACCACATTAAAAGAAACAGCAATTCCTAATTCTCTGAAAGAAGAGATTGTGTTTGGTTTTTGGGGTTTTTTCCCCCCCTATGAGTAGGTTTATGTGTATGTGTGGTTTTTGTGAGAAAGTTGTAGTAATTCTTTGCATTATGGGCTTGTTTTTCTGAACAGTTCAGGACGGCAGTTAAGTGAAGTCTTCATTCAGCTCCCATCTAGGAAAGAATTACCGGAGTATTATGAATTGATTAGGAAACCGGTGGACTTCAAAAAGATAAAGGTAAGAACCCTCTTTGGGAGTGGAGATTGTTCCATTTCTTTTTGTTATACATAAGAGTGAACCTGAAGTTGTCATAAAAATTACAAAAACCTGTATTTGTGGCTTAGTTTTTAAACATTGCTACACACCTTGTTAGGAATTCTGTTTAGTGTTTATTGCAGTATCTCACTGTAATTGCAGAGTAAAATTGGAATGTAGCAGTATGACATGAATGACACTTTCAGAGATAACATCTCAGTGTCTTTTTTGCAAAGACCCAATTGTGAATCTGTAAGCGCATCTTTGGTAAAAACACAGTGCTTGTGAAGGTTTAATGGTTCTAGGTGAATATAATTATCCTTAAACTAGCATCACATCTTGGAATAGCCAGGTGAGATCCAAACACAATTTGGCTGATGAGGTTTAGGCAGCTTGTTGCATGTTAGGTAATACTGTAACTATGATTTTAATTCATGTTGTAGCTTATTTTGTTTCTGTGCTAGAAAGAAGAAACTGAAACTCCTTTTACTCCTTTTTCTGTTGCTTTTGTCCATTCTAATTCAAACAGCAATTGCTTCATTTTTATTCTGTTACCCTGCTGTATTTTTTTGAGTTATACATTAACAATATGGGGTTTTGTTTGTTGTAAACAGATAGTTGTCTGGATGCCTAGGTAAAATCTTTGAAGAGAAATCTTTTAATGTGTTGAAATAGTATTAATTCAGTGTCCTGTCTGCTGTTTTCTTCTGCACCACTGGCCATCCATACTTCTGTTAATTTTCTCAACAAATGCAACAGGAAAGAATTCGCAACCATAAGTATCGGAGTCTTGGAGACTTGGAGAAAGATGTCATGTTGCTGTGTCACAACGCTCAGACATTCAATTTGGAGGGATCACAGGTCTGAATTAACCACTTTGTTAAACATACAGGTTTCCCCTACGTAATGTTTTCAGTGCTTCTGTATGTATGATCATAATTTTGTGATTATTTTTACTATCTAGAGACAGAAAATGTTTCCTGTAATATGTACTTGCAGTATTTTTACAGTCCTCAGTTATATGGAAACAACATATAAATAAATCAGCTAAGAAATATTTTAATACAATTAATGATGATAGGAAGTGTAGGACAAAATTTTGCTACATGTCCAAATATAAATTGCCAGTTCACTGCTTAGTCATATAGTAGTAAATCAGCTATAAATATCCAATGATAACAAATTAAAGTGAAGGAAAGCTAACGCCAGAAAGTATCACTGAGACTTTAGAAAATTGTAAAAGTTGATAGAGGAGGTAAATAGAGACAAAGAAAAATCAGTAACTAAATGGGAAAAATAATGAAATTTGTTTACATCAGAGTGACTCAACTTGCTAATGGGAAACTGGTCTCCTGTTAGGCAGAGGTGGTAGAATTGACATGAATAATGCTGAGTGGGTAAAAATGTTTGGTAGACACTGCTGCTTGGTTTGGAAGTAACCCAACCTGTGTCAGAGCATTGTAGTATTATTTTCTCTTCCAACATACCAACATTAATTACCTGAGCTGGGTATTACTTTCATAGTATGAAGCCCAAATAACTCATATCTAAGATTTTTTTAAGTTTCTTTCTGATAAGTTCATACACCAGTCATTTTGATTTCCAGTGAAATGTGAGACACTTCAACAGTCCTCCAGTTTTTCAGGCTACCTCATGTTCTTTGTAATAGTTGTGGTCCACCTTGGCTCTGACATACTGGTTCACTTCCGTAAACTAGTTTATTTGCATGTGCACTCAAAACCAAAAGGCTAATTCAGGAAGATGTTTAAGTGTACTGTGACTTCAAGTGAAATTCTACATATGTCTTCTGTTAGTATGATGCATGATCCTTGGACCAAGTTCCATCTGAGCTGGAAACTTATGGGGGTTTTCAGGGAGAGCCAAACTTTGTGTTTTAAGGCTTTTGCCCTCAACGCAACCTGAGTGATTTGAGAAGTTTTTCATGATGTAATGGTCGAATGAAGATATGTAAGGAGTTAAAAACAGTATGTGTTAGTTGAAACAAAAGATCAGTTGTGAAATTCTGTTGTCCTTGCTTCTCCCTTTTTGAAGGAAGTTCGACAGTCATTGGTGCTTGGTTTGGGTTTGGGTTTTTGTTGGTTTTTTGTTGTTGTTGTTGGGGGTTGGGTTTTTTCTTTTTTTTTAATGTTTTTTGATTGGATTTTAGTCCAAATAAGAAAACTAATTTGCACGTATTTTGCTGAAGCAGCCCCAGGTTTTTTCTGGACCAAAATAGATACTGGATATTACAAATAATTCCACATTAAGAAGGTTAAAATAATTATTTTAAACCCTTTATTTCCCTAGGGAGTTGTGTTTAAAGTCTGGGTCACAGTGATGCCTTAACTATGTAATGACAGGCATAAACCAAGAAGTGTTGTACACATCCTTAATTTTTTTTTTCTTAGAAAAGTGTTTGGTCTTAGAAAGGACAGCAAGGTTAGTTGGAAGAGCCATTCCTAAGAACAATGGAATATGCTAGGTTTATGCATAAGAAAAATAAATGGTCCTAAGGAAGAACTCAGGAGATTCTGTCGATAGCAGAGTTGAAAAGATGTACATATAAGAGAAAGTCAGTAGCAATCTGATTTTGAGGAAGGAAACTGTGTGTGGACTCTCACAGCCCACTGACGTCATAAGACAATAGGAGAAAAGCCTTTTCAAAGGATTCATGATCATTATAGGTATGTCAAGGAATTTTACCATCTTCAAGAACAGACAAACATCTCATACCAAAAAGCACAACAGTACTTACATAATGGGGAACAGTCTGCAGTGAGAGGTTGTTTTTCTAAAAAGGACTTGACAGTCAAGCAAAAAAAGAGATTGCATATTTCATGTAAAGTATTCTTAACAAAGCTTTTCTGACTCACTTTGTTGAACCTGCAAATTATTAGAGCAGTTTTATCTGTTTTAACCTGCAGATTGTATAATGACAGCCAAAAATTCTTCCATTATCTTTGTCACAGTGTCCCTTTATACAAGAATGTCTGTAGCTTAGCCAGTGGAGTAGTATGACAGCCAAAGTAGTTCAAGTGATGATGATGATTAAACCAAATACAATCTATGACCTTGTACCCTTTGGTTCACACTTTTAATTGTCTAGTGCTGAATTGTCCAGTTCTTGGCTTCTGACATTTTACGAAACAAAATGTACAGGCTCGTTTGTTAAGGTGATTATGAAGTCTGAGATACTCAGCAAGTCAACAAGATTTTTACTGTTGTTTAATCTGAGAAATGTGTTGCAAGCCAAATGTAGTCCTCCCACTCTTGAAAGTCCCCTCATGCTTGAGGTTAAAGAGAAAATCTGATGTCCTCAAGATACTCAGCAAGCTACAGGATGTTTGAGAACAGGTGCTGAGTTTAGAATAAGCACTGATTATTACGTCTTTTTCAATTTTTTTAGACCTGAGAGGAAGGAAGGTATGAGGTGTCTGGAATAAATTATTTTCCTTGTAGCCACTTTGGATTTTAGAAAAATCTGAGAATGATTAACATGAGAGTTAGCCATTTGTCATTATCAACTGTATCGCTAGACTATAATCCATTTTTTAAGTAAGATGCTTACTGCTGAAGTGTGTTGCTTTGGCAACTCTTCAAGGCTGTTACAATCTAGTGAAAATAAGCAATAGTTCTCTGATAATAAAAATAATAATAAAATCACTCTTAGCTGGACATTTTAGATGTAATACATTTTAAGAGTTGTATTTTTGTGGCTCTCAATTGGCAAATTTCTTCATTTAGAGCATGAAAAATTAATGTCGGCGTTTCTTGTAAAATTCATGCAACAGGCATTGTTACTTGAGATTGGCAAAGTCCATATACTCTGTGGGTTTGCACTATAAATTAAGATCTATGCTGTGATTTTTTGATACTGCTGGACTTCACAGTTCTAACGTAGGTTTGTATTCATGCTGTAGATCTATGAGGATTCCATTGTTCTTCAGTCTGTGTTCAAAAGTGCAAGACAGAAGATTGCCAAAGAAGAAGAAAGTGAGGATGAAAGCAATGATGATGAAGATGATGAAGAAGAAGAAGAATCAGAATCAGAATGTGAGTCCCCTTCTGAATACTGAAAAGAAAGTACTTCGGGGGATTGAATGGGAAGTTTTCCAGTTTCTGCTTGGAGACTGATTAATAAGGTTCTGTTTTTTGTTGGTGAAAGTAACAACTTACTATATTTGCTGCATTGGCTGTTAGAATTCAGCTTAAGTCTTCTCTCTCTATGTATTGGCTCTACCTCTTAGAGTATAGTAAACTACTTTTAAGCCAGAAACAAATCCAGAGGTGCTTTATAGAAGCAAATCTGACTGGCCATGAGTGGTTTTTGTACACACTTCTGGTTCTGTTCATGTTACTTGTAAATAGAAATTCCTGGAAAAGCTAGAGACAGTCTGTGTCCATGAGTGATCAACCTTCAGGCAAACGTAACTCGCCACCTGGTTAAGAACAGGAAGATGTTGCAAATATTCATCAGTGCAACAAGGACTAAGTGAAGCTGATTGTTTCAGAAGCAGAAGGTGACAGTCATTCAGACACTCCAGACTTGGAAACACGGTACAGTGGAAGAGGAGGGACCCTTTCTTCCACTTTCTGCCACTCAGTACATCTACTCTACAGATACCCATCTGTCTGGTTACAGAAACTGCAGTACTTGGCCCTGAGCTACTCTTTGAAGTATGTTACACAGGTGTGCAAAGCATGCAGCTTTAGCAGTTCACTGGAAATGAGTGGATATTCTGGAATCAGGAATTTAACATACTCAGAATGGTGTCAACCATCAGAAAGGTGTCAACTCAAAATTTCAGTCACCTCAACATAGTATTTCTGTAGTTTAAGATAAACAGAAAAATGGTATGATTGTACTAAGGATAAACGTTTCTGTGAGCAAGGAAAGGAATGTTTTTAGATGTTTATCAGGACTATATGCAACCTGTAGACACAGTGCATTCTGAGTATGAAAAGAAAATGCACATAATCAACTTAGTTATTTTTTATAGCTTAGTACAAACCATTGGTAAAACTGTCAAGAAGTAGAGACATAAAAACAGATACCTCTGCTTCATTGTTTCACAGTCCAGATAAAGAACAGAGGGGAATATCTTTTCAGGCTGCTACCAGGGCTGAACTTCTCTGAACAGAGACAGTATTTAAAAGTTGGTAAGTGAAAGTTCCATTAATGTATGCTGTTAAACTTTTTGCAGCAAAATCAGTGAAAGTCAAAATCAAACTCAATAAGAAGGATGAAAAAAGTCGTGAGAAAGGAAAAGGCAAGAAGAGGCAAAGCCGAGCAAAAGCCAAGCCTGTCGTGAGTGATGATGATAGTGATGAGGATCAAGATGAAAATGTAAGTTTTGTTCACTGAGACTGTGGAAGTGGTTGCAGTGATTACGTCTCTGCCCTGTCCTGCTTGCTGTCAGAATTCTCAGCGATTCATGCTTAAGCACATTTTTAATGTATATTGATCTTCTTGAGAGAATTGGGCAAGGGTGTTACCTGTATGTGGGTGTGCTTATGAGATCTTTTCCTAGTGCTGAAAGACAAGAAGTTTGGAGCTTATTTCTTCGAGCTGTTCCTACTTCCATTGAAACTTTAAACTTATGGTCTGTTTGCTTTTGTGTGCAGATGAAAAACTCTCAGCTTGATTTTTTCTTTCTTACTTCTTTTTAATTGGTGAGTGCTTCTGCTCTTCCAACAAATGAAAACAGACCTGTTCCCGGTTGTTTTTAAATGTCTGGGTACAATGAAAGTTCTGGTGTTTCCTGACTCTGTGTCTTTCCTTCTCTAAAGTCTACAGCAATTAAATGAAGTGTCATGAAAGAGAAATACTACATGACATAGTACCTTTCTTAAGGCTGTCTTGATTTTCAGTTTAATTGTAATTTTCTTCCTTCTACTTTCCTTTTTTTTTTTTTCCCCCCTTTCTTTAACAAGTTCCACAGAATAGCTGGCAAAGAATTTCTGACTTGTCTTGTCTCTTACCTCTAGGACCAGTCGGAAGCAAGCGGAAGTGATGATGAGTGATCCATAGGGTTTATTTTCTTGTCAGAACTGACCCCTTCCCCTTCTATTCTCCCTTCTCCTGTTTTACACCCAGTGAATTCATTTTGTCAAATAGACATTGGGTTGTTTCTGTATTCTCATTCTCTATAAATTAGCTTTAGGATAGTGCCAGACAAACATATGATATCATGGTGTAAAAAAGGAAAAAATGTAACATATTGTGACCAAATGGGCCTCAAAAGATTTAAAAACAAAACAACAAGAAAAAAAGCTTTTGATGGAAAATATGGGTTGATAGTATATTTCTATGGGCTGGATTTAACTTGGTAATGGTTTGATTGTGCCTGGTTTTATCATTTGATAAGATGTTTTTCAGTGGCATCAGAAAGACAGAAAAAAAAGATCTTTTGTATCATTGCTAACCAGGAGAAGCCATTAAAAGCCACTGGCTATTTTACTTTTCATCAGGCAGTTTTCAAAGTTTTTATTTGTTCTCTTTTTTTTTTTACACTGTGGTACATATATGCAACTTTGTTTAATAGCTTATAAATGTACAGTAGTTAGCCTTCATCCACCTTGTCCCATATACGTTTTTCCACTTCACGCTTGATGATCTTCAGAAAAATGCTTTTTGAATTGTATCAAATTTATGTTTACTGTAAACTTTGCTTAACTTCTTTTTTTCCTCGATTAAAAATGTTGGGTTAAAAAAATGCTACTGAATATTGCAATCTATATAGTGTAATGGATGGCTTCTTTCATCAGACTGATCTTCTATGTTACCAGTGTGGATTATCACCTTTTCCCTAAAGTGTACTTAATCTTTGCTTTCTTTGCACAATGTCTTTGGTTGCAAGTCATAAGCCTGAGGCAAATAAAATTCCAGTAATTTTGAATAATGTGGTGTTGGTGCTTTCCTCATAAATGTGATGTTGGTGCTGTCCATTAAACCATGACAAGAGATCATTTAGCTCAGTAGAAGCGGTCTTGTGTTACGAGTTCCACAAAATTCTTTTTACAGTAGAGACAAGAGGGTAGGAATGTCTCCTGTAGAGAGGTCCACCGTGATCTGTCCTGAATGTAAAACAAGAACTTAGTCAGGTACAATAGTAGTATCTTCAGAGATTGAGAGAAGAATGCAGTCATGTTAAAATAAGAATAATAACATCAAAGTAGTAAAATACTACTTTCAGGTAAAAGTGTAGTTCATTACCTAAGTGCAATTGAAGTAATTACACAATAAAATAAACACTTATTTTTCTGACATACAAAGGGAGGCAGAAAGAGCTGGGACTTTTCAGCCTGAAGAAGAGAAGGGTCAAAGGCATATTATGGGTGTGAATTCATATCTGAAAGGAGGGTGAAAAGAAGACAGAGCAGGGCTCTTTGTGTTGATACCCAGTGACAGGACCAGAGGCAGCAGGCACAAACAGAAAGACAGGAGGTTCCCTCTGAACATCAGGAAACACTTCTTTCCTGTGAGGGTGACTGAGCACTTCTGTTTGCCCAGAGAGTCTGTGGAGTCTGCATCCTTGGAAATGTTCAGAAGCTGTCTGGACATGATCCTGGGCAACTGGCTCAGCCAGTGAGCCAGGGGGTTGCAGCAGATGACCTCCAGAGGTCCCTACCAACCTCTGCCATTCTGTGATACGGTATAGTTTGGTTTGCAGAATCCATTCTGTCTTCTGTGGCTGTGTCACGAGACCGTATATAAATGTTACTTTTTCACTGCAAAGTGGACTAAGTCTACTGATCCATTATGCATGACAAGAAACATCTGGCAGTAGGCTTCAGTCAC
Source organism: Eurypyga helias (assembly GCF_000690775.1). Taxonomy (NCBI): domain Eukaryota; kingdom Metazoa; phylum Chordata; class Aves; order Eurypygiformes; family Eurypygidae; genus Eurypyga; species Eurypyga helias. The sequence goes on from NW_010260353.1 coordinate 84,154, forward strand.
TGCTGGCCTAGACTGGATTTAAACTGGCAACTTGGATGTAGAAGGCACAGTATCCCGTTACCCATCCCCAGAGTGCCTGCTGACTTTGCAGTGACCCAGTTTGATTTATTTTTCATGAACTCATTATTTACAGATGAGTGATCAGCTGGAGAATAAAAATGAACTTAGAAGAACCAACGTTTCTGTTTAAAAGTGAAAGTGACTTTTTTTTTTCCCAAGTCAATAACTATAAGCCATATGAGGATATCAGTATGCATAAGGAAATACATTTGAATTCTTCGCTGCAGTTTTTATCAGGTTTAAGTAATTTCTAAATATTTTCTATTTCTCCTCTGAGTTCCAAGAAAAAAATTCAGTTGTTTTCATCATTAGGTTAGTATTGATTTATGACTGTTAAGTCATGCCCATGCCTCCGCTGCAGTTGGTCCTATTATTTTGCTTAGGATTTGAATTCATTTCAGAGTAATTTTTTATTGTTATCTTGTTCTCTCCCTGTATGAGTGTAATGCATTTTTCAAGATGAGTATTTTTTCTGGTAGTCTTAGCATATCACTGTATGAAGAAAAGGGTTCTGGGTAAACTTACAAATTCTTTACCAAAAAAGAGGAAGAAATCTTTTTTTAAGGTATGTACAAAGCCTTGTTAAAGATGGAAAAGTACACTTTCTCTTTTACAGCATTCCCTTTCTAGTGCAAACTGATGTACAAAGCACTTGGAATACCTTTCTGACAATACACAAAAGCACAATGCTACAGTCCATACTGAGGGAAATCACTCATTTCCTAATTTCAGAAAATTGTCTAGTAAAATTGGAAACAGTGTAGCACATGCACTGAGGAAGATGAGCAAAGTGGAGTAAACAGCAGGAGGTTTTCTTGTCGCATCTGCTTCTCCTGGGAGAACAGAAGCAGAGGATGTGAAGCAAGCTACCAGTCAGCATTGAGCTAGTTCTGTTTTATTGAAACGGGATGCCCCATTCACTGGGGGCAGAACTTTGGGACTGTGCAGTCATACATTTTACGTGTTAAAACATCAAGGGCCAGATTTATGCTCGGGGTAACTTTGTTAATTAAAATGAAACCAAAAATACCATGAAGGATTATCCAGATGCTGCCTGTATGTTCTCTGTGAGGAAAATCAGAAAGTCAGATTTTATCCAACAATTATGTGTGACGTAAACCAAAAGGAAACTGGAGGTTGCAGCACCACTCAGATCTTAACTCCCCTTAGCAACCAAGCCCTCACCCTCTTTTCCAGTGAGAGAAGGTTGCTTCAAGCCTGTCTCTACTTGTTTCTCATGTGCAGGTCACATCTGCTTTCCAGACACTAGTCCTTGCCTCTCCAATTGCTTTATTTCTGTGGGTTGTGAGTGTGGGAGTATTGACTATGATTTTGACTCCCCACTCACACAGAGAGGTGTGTGTGCTGAAGAACATGTAGGAACACTGCCTTGATCTGATGTTGTTATGAGGTAAGGTATTTTTATTCCACTGGCTCTATTACAAGGAGCTTGTGTTTCAGTCTGTACAGTGTTTTATTTCTCCCTTGTTTTCATGACCACCGCAGAAATAGTAAGAACAAAATTTTTTTCCGATTAGATGATGACAGCTTGTGTTTTTGTCCCACATATGCCAAGTTGCTGTCAGAGGCTGGATCACAACAAATAACTGCAACATGAAGTTCTTGTATTTCAAAGTGACCAGAAGGCTTGTATTAGAAATTATACCCAAGACGGACCATTTTCGTGACAACTTCCAGCTTGAGTAGCTGCTTCCTGAGCTTGTGCTTGGTATTGTGTCATATTTTCATGCACAATCCACCGCTGTGGTAACATACACTGATGCTTCATGGCATTTCCCACTTTTGATGGGATTGATGGTTTTAAGCTATGTATTGCATCATCTGCCACCTGTGAATACAACCGATTTTTAGGCTGTTCTCATGCCAGGAGATGGAGGTAAAGAGAAGACCTCAGTACCAAGACACTTATTCACTGCAAATGAAAGAGAGCTATCTCTATGCTGAACATAATTTTCTGTCTCTGAAACATCCATAGTTTCTGGTGAAGGTGAATTTATATCTGCTTGTGTTAATTGTATTACAGTTTATATTCCATTTTACTGTGGTAGTGTCCAATAGGTGCATTTTCCCTTTGGGCTTCCAGCATAGTTGCTCTTTTGTCCATCGCCTTCCACTGAAATAAATTCTATGTGCACTTGGATGCCTTACAGACTTGAAGCAGTTACTGCTTTATCGTGCAGCATTACTTCCCATCTCCTTTGTCCTTTAACATGAAATGAGAGGGAGAAGGAGGAAAAAGGCATTGTCTGACCGTTCACTTAGGGCTTCTCATTTTCTGAGACCAGGATGCCTTGTTTCCATCAATGCTGTTGTCTGCTGGTGCAACCCTGGGGACATGTCAGTGCTCCTGCAGTTCTTGAAGCTTCATTGGCCTTTTTCTTTGGTTCTTAAGGTCAAGGAACAAAGCAGTGAAGCTGAGCATGTCTGACATTCTGCAGACGCCCAAAAGATAGTGAGTATTCCATGTCAGTGCACTTAAGCATTTAGAAGCGTTAATTAAAGTAGGTATTTAAAACTTCACAACTCATTTAAACTACATAAGGGTCAGTCTTAACAAAATAAGAGCATTTTACTTCTGCTTTGGAAACCCGTATTAGACTGACTTCAATGGCTGCACCACAGGATGTAACTTTTTGTGCCATTTCTTGTTGCCATCCTTATATCCTGCTGTTTCTGGTCAGTCAAGATTTAAATCCTGGTCATCTTGAGCGCTTTCAGGAAAATCCTTTACCATGCATCATTAATCAATTTTTTCACTACTTCTAGGGAATCTGGAAGACACAGAGATGCTGTGTAGCAGGACCCATACCAGAATCTAGGTACATTATAGTGATGACTTCGCTGAGATGGACAGGTTAAAAAAAAAAAACAAAAAAATTTGCCCTATATCTGGCAAGATTATTTCTGCTTAGGTGTAAACAAACTGAAAAGGATATTACTGTGTCTTTCTCCTATGCCACTCAGACTCACTTCAAAGCCTCCTCCTCGTTACCAGAACAAATGTCGGTTCAGCCCACGTGAGACCCAGCCACCAAGCTGTAGGTTAAAGGGAGCAGCTTGAATTTATTCTTCATAAGCACTCAAGTGGCACATTTTTTTCTTAGGCGGTGTCATGCAGTTACTCTCTCACTCTGCCTACATCTGGGGCTGGTGTGCTCTGCTGTTCCAGCTGTGCCAGGTCCTACTGCAAGTTACCACCTGACAGACTTTGCTGGTACAGTCCCTGGGACAGAGCAGCTTTTCCATGTGAACACATTTGCCTGGATGATGCACAGGGATTAATGAAGGAGGCAGACTTGGTAGGCCCAAGTGTGTGAGTGGGTAGCTCATCACCTCTCAGAGCTGGGGTGAGTGCAAGGATCTCATCCCCACTTGTGATGTCGCTGCTGAATTCAGCAAGTAGCCTTGCTGCCTGTTCTGCCTTTGTCACTGTTCCTCTGATCATGAGGAGAGACTGCTTGTTTTCATGGCCTAACATCTGTCTGATGAGAGATTTCTGGCCTTGGGGAACAATCCTGTTGCCTCCCTGGTAACAGGCAGTTGTGGCTGGCTTCTTTAATGTAACTGTGGAAGCAACCAGAATAATGTTAGGTAGGTAAAGTGAATCATAGACACTGATCTGACATAGTAACGAAGTCATCATCTACATTAATGGTGTGTCTTTGATCCCCAGCCATGTCACCTGCCTAAGGCCCATCAAGTGATCTCACTGGGGCTGTTCTGCCTTTGAAATCACTGAGCAAAAAGTGATCTGTAGTTATTTTTAAACTAAATGAACTTGTTAAAATAACTTTTAACATCCCACAATTGTTTCTGTCTAGGCACAGGATGAAGAAAGACAGTGACGGCTTCATGAAAAGATCATAATTTTAAACTCCAAAATAAAACCTCTGTGCAGAATTGACATAATTGCCCTTAAAAAAAAAAAGAGAGATTCTTCATAGGAAACAACTTCACCCTTTGCCACTCAAAAGCAGAGCAAAAAGTCTGAGGAATTGCCAGAAGACCAACACATGATGCCTCCTAACCTCCTGTCATCCTTTTCAGCCATCAGCCCCCATCTCAGTCTTCCCATACACTCAGTAATAAGCAGTGGGACCCATCAAATCATACCCCTTTTTGAGTAAGGCCGGCCTTTATTCATCTGCCTGGGTTACGCTGCAGCGCGGGGTGCATGCTCATCAGAGAGTATGAGGTCTGACAGCATGCCGTGTGATGTCACTGTTCGACGACTGCAGCAGTCGGTCCTGATAAATGTGGAAAGATACAAATTAAACTTCAGTAAATGGTTTTTTAATCTTAGCAACAGAAAATACTGTTCTGTGAAGGCTGCACTCACTGCAGGTGTAAACATTTTTAGGAAGGTCACACATGTATTATCTTTTTGCATGTTCACTGGTGGGGCTATTTTCCCGTCTAGTTTTGCCAGAAAATACTCTCCTTCTCATGTAAGTGTATGAGCTGTCTTCCACTAGCCTCAGTAACCTATCAGCTGTGTATTAAATGATCCCTCTTGGCAGAGGATTGTATTTTGCCTTTAAAATTTTAGATCGGACAATTTTACTTTCCTAAGGGAAAATCCTGTGGTACTTTGAAACAGACAGGAAACTCAGTAAATGAGGAATGAGTGAGGTTTAAAAAATACCTACTTTCATCATTATGAAAGTAAGTTTTGAGATCTCTACTGAAGCATCTCTTGCTCTGTAACACAGAAATTAATTTCAGCCTGATGACGGGTCTTGCAGACTTGCCTTCAGAGGGCTGTGCGGAACTGTGTTAGTTCATGGAGTCTCTGAACTTGGGGGTACTGGTGGATGA
>NW_010260354.1:0-20881 GCF_000690775.1 Eurypyga helias
AGGCCACCCTGGGATCGCGGGCCGGCCGGGGGTCACGGCCTCTGGGGCCTGACCCACCCAGCCGGGGTTACGCCGAACCTGTCGGGCACGGGAGAGCTGCGAGTCGCGGCCCCGGGGCTGCCAATGGCCACCCTGCCCTGCGTAACCCTAATGGCCCTACCGCGTGCGCTGGGAATAGTTGGGGTCTGATGGGCACACAGAGCTCACGTTGCTGAGGTCACGCAGGGCGGCAGCACAAGTATCATACACGATAGCAGGGTGAAGCTGCAAGACAAAGTACTCAAAAGTTGGGAAATAGATTAATTTCATCAGTAGAGCTCCTATATAATACATGAGCCAGTCTTTAATTATGCTTCTCGGGTCGTCTTTGGAGGACCCCTGCCACATCCACTGCAAAGCAGCAGCCAAACTTAATCAGCGCCAGGGAACGTGTGCCTCCACCAGAGGCTTCGGCTGTCATGTTCAGTTTGTCTCTTTCCATTTTTCTAATAACATCTGAATCTGGGTTTTGTTTTCAGACAGAGCTGACAGTAAGGAAGTTGTTTCAGAGCTACCTATGTTCTGTGTCTTTTCACAAAAGCAGAGTAGAGACCAGGTAGTTCACAGATCGCCTTTTCATGTGAATATATCCATGATGGACTGCTCATCCCATCCCAGGCATCAAAGAAATCACATGGACAAGAAGTCTTAGAAAATTCCTCACTGGGGGAAAACAGCAATAGAGACTTCTGTATTCCTAAACCCCAAAGCTAAAGAGCCATGAGCTAGATGCTTTTGACAAGAGGCCTCCTTAATTCCCTTCATCAAAGCACTACTTCTTTACTGTATAAAAATTGTTAACATTTTTAGACTCTGCACAGCATTGTGCACATAGCAATTTAGGAGGGAAAGTTTAAGGTGCCATATAGTCTTTATTAACTCCTGTCATTGCTGACTGCCCTGTCCCTTCATAACCTTTCCTCCTCCTCTAGTTGAGACCCTGTAAAATACAAAATTACCTTCCTAGTTTTATAATCTCATTTTACTAATTGGGGTTGGAATCACTGGCAGAACATGGCCTCAGTTGTAAAAACATCCATATCTTTCAGGCTTGAATTGCTACATGAGCAGCAATGGTGCAAAGCTTCCCCGTCCCCGAGCAAAGCTCTCATTGATTTTAGTTGTGCCTATGAGTACCTAGCGCCCACTGCCTTTAGGCTGTGAGTCTGGCTGGATGGCAGGTCACATGCAGAAGGGAGACAGTCTAATCGTCCCATCATGCAGAAGCTTGACCAGAGTATGCCATGAAAAAAGGCCTGAAGCCTCTTAGTGGAAACCCAGGTACAAAAAGGCTATGATGCACACTCACACCTCTCCTCCCAGACAGCCTGTGTGCATCCCAGGCATGGAGGAGGGAGATGAGAAGTGCTTAGACACAATCTTAGCAGCCAGAAAAGAGAGCAACTTCAGCAACGGGTTCATACGTCCCTTTCCACTCCTAGCAATTCTGTCTGTAAACAAACCCACTGCTGCCCACCTTTTCTGTTTCTCAGTATCTGTGTGCTGAAGTCACTGTCCCTTAGCTCTGAAGACCTGAAGTTCCCTATGAGCACTCCCTCTTCCATGACTCAGCTAACTGAATCCATTTGGAGTGCTGTTGTGTGCCCTTGGGTCTTCTGCATTAATTACTCAGATGAACTGGTCTGTGAAACTCCTCAAAACCAGTATCTGTTTCATTCACGTCATCCTGAATAATGTGTAATGACAGCCTGTTGCTGCAGAAAGGATGATAGTTTAAACCAGCAAAAGTCACAACCAGCCTCTGAGGCCTATGAAGGTAGGCACTGTTCACACAAACAGGGAGTTTCAGCCCCTAGTGAATGACAATCTACATGTCAAATAGACACTGATTGTGCTGGAAAAGTTAGGCATGAGGTGACCAAGTGACATTCAGTGTCATGCAGCAGAGCCACACTTCTCCTTTCCCTTTATTTACACTCCCTCACGTTCTTCTTTCTCCATCTCAACATGCCTTGGCTTTTGCCCCTCTTTTCCCCAAATATTTAATGACTTTGCTTTCCTCTAGAAAGCCTTCCAGATGACATTTCAAAGTTCCAGAGAGATTGTGGGTATATATTTCCTCCCCTCAAAATAAATTTCAAATAATTAAGGACAAGTAGTATGAATTTACAGTATCTAGATATATATTAAAGGATAGATTGTGATACACCATCTTTTTGACAGATTGCGATTAGATTGGTTTCAGACTCTCCTTGCCTTTCAACATAGTTTTTAATTTCATTAGAAATATTGTAGATGCAAGTCTGAAATCTATTTTTAAATTAGTATGTGAGAAATGTGAGAGCAGTATGAACACACCCTCTTCCACAGCATCTTCAGCGTTAGATCGCACTAGACAATTGCTTATAGATTAAGTCTTATTCCTCATTGTAATATAATGGACCAGAAGCATACATAAGTAGAATGGACATTTACTTCAGAATTGATAAACTCAGACTTTTATGTTCCTAGAAGCTTCTAATGGCAAAAAGAAAAAAAAACTGCTCTTGTGATTAAGGCACCAAATTAAGGCTATAATTTAGATAATAAAATATTTCCTGTATTGTGAAAGACTTTTCAACATACAAATAAAGTCAGGATCCTCCTGTGCTGGACACTGTGGACCCCCCTACAAATGGAGGTCCTCCTGCTGCTGGTCTCTGAATCCTGGGCAGAGATCAGCTGTGGAGGGTTTGTGGGACCCAAGGCACACGTTCCCTCTTTTCATGTTTTCTTTTCTTTATAATTGAGATTTTAATACTATTCTATCAATGAGGAGGTGTTTTGATGGCTAATTATGTACACACGCAAATAAGTGACGAACAAAAAGATCAGCAGATACATACATGTTAACTTAAGAAATAAACAAGCACGTTTAAATAGCAGAAGAGAGACCACCACTATAAGAGTTAAAGAACTTACCTCTCTGGGGAACTGCTTTTTGACCTCTCTGGCTGCTGAACTGAGCACAGGCTGTAGCAAATATGAATAACTCCTCCCCTTTTGGTGTTTATTACAGAGAAACAATACTTCCTGTGACACCTGAGTAAATATCCTCTAGGAAAACCACATCGTTTGTCTACAGCTAGCTTATTATTCTTTTGATCATAAATACCATCCACCATAATGAATTACCAAACATGAGTTATTTATTGAATGTATAGATTTCTCTGAAGCAGCCCTGAGCTTTGCCAGATATTTTCTTTAGTTGATCAAAAGAGCTCCGTAACCCTTTTTGACGGTCTTAGATGCGTGATCCTTGTAATCACATTTAAGGGGCTGGTTAGCTCAGGAGGTTGTTAATAGGATACAAAACCTTTCACATCCAACCCAGATCAGTGCAGATGAAAAGTTGTGACAATTTAACAGCTCTTTTATGTCCTCTGACCTAACCCAGTTCCTAAAGGATAAACGTTTGTATCACTTTAAATTTACAGAATGTGGTTTTCAGGCTTTTCTAACTGCGTGTGTAATACAGAATATTTGACAAACAGGAAAATAATTAAAAGGCTTAGTGGTAATTTATGAATCCAATTAAAACTGCAATCAAATTCATTTTGAAAATTCCCACTCCAAAATTGTCTCCACAGTCTCAACAAGCCCACAAGCACAGGTGAGGGTTATAGTAATCAAAACGCAGGAATTGCTGGAAAGTAGAAGTGATTTAGAAAACTCAGAGTTCTTCACTAAAATTTCATTGTATCAGCCCCTGTCATTAGACCCCAGAGCTGCATGTCTAGTGTAGAAATATGGCCTTTGAACTGGGATAGCCTAACTCTCACCTACTGAGTCATATCCAGTAGAAAAAAAAAATACAAGCAAACATTCAAGAATTTCTGTTGAAATTTCACAGCTGTTTTGACTTCACATAGTCTGAAGTAGCAAAGTTTTAGGGTGTTGCAGGTATTATCTTCCATCTAAGATAGTCCTAAGTCAGATCCAATTTGAATGATGTCTTGATTTAAAAAAAAAGTTCTTAAATTTTTTTTTATTTTAAACAAAATATCAGGAAAAGAGGTATTGGTATATTTAGAATATAAAATCTTCCACAGTTGTTCTAAAAAATCACAGGAGAGAAGGTCAGTGGCCAAATGATAACGGCAGAGAAGATTTGTGCTACAAAATGGCTTTTAGTGTCAGCAGTTACTTAGAGAGTATGCTTATCCCTTCCTTGGAACTCACTGATCACCAAAATAACCTTAAAGGATTTTGCTTACGTGTGGTGATGTGAACTAGTAAGAAGGCGGCAGGACATCTGAGGATTGCTGCTTTCTTTCTGGGTATAAAGTGAACTGCCAAGCTTGGAAACCTTGCAGGTAAAGATTTGGGGTAGTAGTACTGCCATTTCCAAGTGTGTGCAATGTATCTCAAGAGTCACGAAGCTGGCTTGAAAATCGTGCAATTAAAAAACTAAACTAAGCAATAAACACCAGTCATGTGGTAATATTGGTCATGTGGCTCATATTTTTAATACAGCAGTTCTACTAAATGCCCAGAGATTTCAGGTTTGGCAGTTTATGTTTTTTTGCAAGATATTTTTTAATCAGTTGTACGTAGGGTCTCGTTTATTATCTGGAGCAGCAGTGCTTGTGTTACACACAATCCAGATAAACAAAAAAACCCTATATAAACTGTGTATTTCTTTACAGCTGTATTTCTCCATAGCCCCTGAAGGTAATCAGTCAGCAGTCTGGCATTAAGAAAAATACCCATTAAGCAAATTTTACTATTAACATAGCTAAACACAAATGTACTTTGTTATATAAATAGGACTGTGAACTAATGAAGTATAAGCAGCAATGTATTGATAATTCAAGCAGTTAAGCTGCTCTTTAGTATATACATCTAGTTATCATCTGTGCTGTTCTGGTATGTGTTTATGGGAGAGTTGAAAAGACTTTCAACTAAAAAAAAAAAAACAAACCACCAAAAAAAACCCCTAGCAGAATCTTTCTCTAAGATTACTTATATTTTTTTTCCACCCTGAATTAAAACAAGACCTAAATCCAGAAGCTGTTAAGTGTAGAGCCTCCTACATAATATATAGCTGTGTAGCATCTAGCATCCAGTTGCAGAATTCATTGCATTCTGGGTGCTGCCATTTAACCATGTTTATTAATAGAGGTCTCTTCGTATCAGGTGATAAAAGAAGGCTCTGTGTTGAGCAAGTCTTTTGCCTGTGGAGGGGTCACAGACAAATAGAATGATAGATGGCATTTTGTATGAGTGAAAAAGGAGAGGGGAATCAGTTTGGATCAGTAGCCAGGGCAGGGTTTCTGTACAGAAAGTGGCACCTGGGATCTGCCCAACCAGCAGGTCTCCAAATCACTTGCTTGCTTTTCTTCCACCTGACATAACATTTTCAATCAGCCTTGGCTAGTGACAAAAGATTCTCCACGTTCACAGTTCCCACAAACACCCATCACAGTTCTTCAAAGTTAAATTTCAGGCACTGAAGACATTATGGTTTATATATGACCAACTTCTCTCAAAATGGAATCAGTTCTAGTAGTCTTGGCAGGAGTCAGAGGGCACCATCTCCTTAATCTGTGGATTAACTGGACATTGAGGTTACCATTTGGAAAAATTAAGCTTCTAATCCTTGTAATAAATAAGGAACTGTAAAATTTGATCCAAATATTCTGGAACAAAATGGAAAGGAACAATAACCTAAGAAATTTCATCAGTTTTATTTCACTATGCCTTCATTTTTAATTCCATATTCTTTAAAGCCAATACCATGCCTTTGAGGGGATATGACTCGTTAAGTTTGCAAACTTGAGCCTTGAAGTACTCATATTATTATTCTTGGACAATTCCATGTTTGGAATATCGCATAATATGCAGATACTCCCAATGAATACACATGGGTACACATAATACCTCAAGCGTCGTTTGATCTGCTCGGTTTTTTCTTATTTTACACAATTTCAGACATACCAGGAGCTTGCAGTCAGTCTAGATCATCCTCCCCTTGGAGCTAGACGTAGCAAGCACACTGCCAGACTTCACACACTTCACAAATCCACACTTCATTAATCCCAATCAGTTGCAAAATAACAAACAAATAAATAAACACTAGAAAATTCTCTTCTTTCAGGCACAATAAAAAAGAGACACGTCGTTTGTATCACACCAGCCCCAAACAGAGAATGACAGCATAAACTGAGAATAACCTGAAAAGTTTGTTTTGAAGTTTTTGTCCATTATTCTGCTGGTATTGTTATTAATTCCTCAGCCTCCTAATCCAGAGGGACACCACAAATGAGTCAGATAAACAGTTTCCTATTCGTGAGCCTGTCATTAATCTCTGAGGATGTTCCAAAGATAGCCCTTGGAGGATTTGGATTTGTCGTCTTCTTTTTAATCCAGTTAGGGAGTATAGCAAACAGTGACACAAACAGGATTACATTTTGAAGGGGCCCATGCCTGCTGATGTGAGCAGCACACAGACACGCTCAGCTCCGGTTTCCTGCTCTGCAGTTTGCCATCTTCCTGACTTCTCCTCCTCCTCCTTTCTGGTTGATTGTAAACACATTTGAAAAACATCTGGGAAAAATCACAGGTTTAAAAAAAAAAAAAAAAGAAAAAGGAGGGAAGCTGTGTAATATTCTGATTTTTAGCCTCTTCTCTGTCTTCTATCACCATACTTGTCTACCAGGGCTCTACCAGTTAACTGTACGTAGCATTTCCAACAATTTATTCTTGTGAATGAGGGGACACCCTTGTCATCTGGACTGCTAGCAGGACTGGCGGTAATCCTTCTCTGCTCTGGGCTGCTTTCTTTGGAGCCACCTAGTCATTCGCTCTGTGATGATTTCTTTGGAGCCAAATAGTCATTAGGACTTTTCCAGGTAACAAGCAATCTTTGAAATAAAAACACTGACTTATGAACACTGAAGTAAAGTATGAAAGGCATCAGTATATTATCCATCTCAGAATACCTTCAAATCAAGGCAAAGAATTGAAAACAATTAAAGGCTGTTAAAATATCATGATTCTGTGTTCCTGGAAGTGTTAACTGCATATTGATTATGGCAGCTGGTGTGCTAAATTATCTCAATTGCTCTATCCATGACCATCTCTCTCTGTTATTTGTAACTCCTCCAGTTTCTTCCAATACCTATAAACTTCGTCAGAAAATATTGTTGCTTTCCAGCAATTGTGAGAAAAAAATCCTTTAGGACCAAGACTGATTAGTACTGATTAGTACAGACTTCCATTAGAAACATACCTGGTTTAGATTGGTTTTAAATTTCATGTTAGATTTTAAGACCTACAGGTAGCCAGATTCCAATCTGTCCAATGGTGAGGGGCTGATTTTATTAGGACTAATAGAAGCTATCCAAATGACTGGCTTTGGTATTCCATATAAGTTAGCAAGGGTCCACATTTAAGAAGATACCTGATAATATATTCTGTCAAAAACATTGTAGTGATTTAACTGACTGAACCCAGAACAAACACACATTAAGGCAAACAATATAAACTTAATAACATCCCCCCCCCCCCCATGTTTTTCCAACTAGAGTCCCAGTTCTCAAATGAGTCTTACCTGTGCTATGTTATGGTTGGCATTATAAAAAAATAAATGTCACAGAAGGAAGGCGTTTTGTAAGTTTATATATTATTTCTGCGTTACGTTGGACCATTATTGTTGCTCATATACACTTATGTGTTAGATGGTATCTGACATGGCTCAATATGGTCTGTAAGTCACCACAACATGACGATGTAAGTTGTCTGGAGTAAAGAAAGTTACTGAATAAGCTCTGAAGGTTTCAATAAACAAGATTTAAATTAAATCAGAAAGTCAACATTCAAACCCCCAAAAGCCAACAGTCAAAAAAGCTTGTTTTCTCCTTTACATTATCTAGATAGCAAAGACGACTGTACTCTGTGTGTTTGTTAAATAATATACCTTTGCAAAGCTGAGGTAAACTTACCTGGCTGTTCTTTAAAACATTTAAGTTGCAATTAGCGTAATGGTCCAGCAGTTACTCTGTCTAGCTGCTCTTCAGTGCCAGAATTAGATCTTCAGTTTGCCTTTTAAAATTACTTTTTAAAAAGAATTGCTAAGCAGACCTGCAGAGGAGCTGTAATAAATCTATCTGTGTGGAAGTTTTCAATCCTGGAGATGAATCATAGAATTGTTTTGGTTGGAAAAGACCTTTAAGATCGAGCCCAACCATCAACCTAGCCCTGCCAAGTCTACCCAAATCATGTCCCATGGTTTGCCATAAAATGATCTTTATGAAGGTGCTCTAAGATACAGATTGAGTGACATAAACTTTGCTCCTCAAATGCAGCAGCCTTTGCAGCTGATAATGCTAAACTGTCTCTGAGGAACAATCATGCAAAGTGAAATTTTTTTCAACCCTCACTCCTGGACAGTCTTAAGCACAGTCTGTTCTAATGACTGTTCTTAACTTTGCAACCATAATAATGCTGTCTTTATCTAAACTGTATGTACTATATATAATAATTTATAATAACTAATGCTATTTCCATCTCCCCCACCTGTCCTTACACAATTGAACCCACAAACACGCTATTTGGAAAGACCAGACAAATTCTCATTTCAGATGTCAAGCCTGTTGTTGTCTGCCACAGTCTCCTGTGGAGAACATTCTCAGCACAAGCCAAGACTGCCTCCTTTTTCCATTTTTGCTAAAACACCCTAGTTAATCAGTGTTTTCATACACAATTGGGACAACAATGACATTTTTGATTGTTTTGCTAAGCCACATGGAGGTCAGGGTGGCTGCTGCTATCCTGTGTGCGCTGCCATCCTCAATCAGCCTGTCTAGTACAGAAGAGGTTGTTTTTTCCTGGAGATGGTTTTGTGTCCTGAGGTTCTAGCTTTGATTGTGGCAACTGCCTTACTTAGCAGGCACCACGGGATGCAGAGGGAGAGAGAAATGAGAACAGCGGGGGGAGGCTAGAGCTCACCACAGAGGCACAGCAGAGAGTGGGGCCACCCACCGCCTCCACTGCTCACATCTGACAATTGAGCTTGGATTTCTACCTTCAGTTCTGCTTGAATCCAAAGAAAGGAGCTGTGTGTAGCAAGCAGAAAATTGCTGATGAACTTTCCACAAATACAAACAATTTCATTTTTTTTTTAAAAAAAGGACTGCAGCTTAGGAGAGATTCAAAATCTTATGCCTGTAACTTGCCACACAATGCAGATCTCATGACTGCTCCGTTTGTAAGAGCTCAAAGGACAGTGAGCCTGATTCTTTGCTACCAGTACCTGTCTGACTCCAGAAGGAACTTCGTTACGTGAAAGCTACCTCATCTGGCTTCATATTACTGAGTGCAAGTAACAAACGGTTCATTACTATATTTGTATGATGTAGTTCAATATAGCACTGTTTTCTAGTTGGGGAGCAGATGTGGTTTTCTGATTATCAGATGCACCTATTAAGGTTGATAGTCCTAACCCTGATCTCATTCAAGGTAACAGTAAAACTTGTGTTGGTTTGGAACGGGCTAAGGACAGACTGGCGAGAGTTTTTCAGTGACAATCAGTTTTTTCACTTACTGCTTGTTTAGATACAAGACAACAACAAGGAGCAATACTTCATATTTACTGGCACCTTTTATCCCTAGGATTTCTGAATACGCCACAGCCTACACACACACATCAGCCTCCCTCCAAACACGTTGCAGTAGGCAGTGGAGACCTCCATGCTCTCAGACAGCAGGCAAGATTTCCATTTTGAAATCTGATACAGAAGACCTGATGCACAGAAAGCGACAGGCCACCTCAGATGGCTGTCTCAGAAGAAGCAAGGTGCAGGGTATGATGTGTTTTGCACCTGTTATGCAACAGAGAACAATTTGCCAATTAATTCAGGTAGTGTTAGAGAGAAGAGATAACATGTCTTGAATTTCCTGCTCTTAATTTATTGAACAGCCAGGCCCTTGGGACTAATAAAAAGTATTTCATCAGCTTGCAGGAAGTCTACACGTTCTGATATAACAGAAAAATACTGTCTTTCAGAATTGCAAAGTATTGTTAACTGATGCAGGCCTTTCATAAAGAGCATCTCTGCTGGACTGTTAAAATAAGTATTCTACCTTACCTTTAAACTGTACTGCGTGGTTGGCAAAATGGTGAACAACAGGGTACATGGGGTGAGTATTTACTTATTTCTTACCCCCCTATTTCTTTACAGTGACCAGCCAGGAGAAAAAAAGGTAGGAAGTAACTTTTCCATCACTTTCTTCTGGCACACAGGTGACAGCAGACTTTCATTTCTGAGGAGCTTCTTATGTGGGACAATGTCCTAGGACCTAGGTGACAACCTGAAGTGACTTAGGTCCTAAACCACTGCAGAGGGAATATGAATATAGAGGACTCCATTGCTTGGTGTGTTTATGTAGGATATAACTGTGGAAATAACTCATAAAAGACTAAGTCAGTTGTTAGTTTCTTTCTCTCTGCTGCTTCGTTAATACAAATTAGAAGAACAGGTAATACAATAGAAAGTCTTTTGGCTTGACAGCAAATTCCCAGAATCTTCTCACTTTCAAACTAATAAATAAATAAAATATTCCTTATTCATGAAGATGTCAGTACCATCTTACAATGCTTGCTCTGATGCTAGATGTAGTTCAACTGAGACAGAGGGTCTTTTTTTTAAAAAAAAAAAAAAAAGGCAGATGGCTTATTGAGGTACCAGCTGCTCCAAAAGTGCTAACATTTTTCTTGAATAGGGCTTTTAAAAAATAATCAATGCTGAGTTAATATTCTTCAAATAACTGTTTTCTTAACTAGCTCTAGTTTATACCATATTTATCGAGCCTATCGGTTGGAAGGCTTGTACCTGAGCTTGGATGGTTATGCATCTCCTGATTTGTAGTCTTCTTGTACAGATGAATTTATCAAGAACCAGTGGAGTTATGATCAGTTAGAATGATAACGACTGTCCTGCGTCTTCTTAGTAGATGTATTCTCTCTTTTCCTCTCTTTTCAAAAGTCAGCTCTGTCTTCGCTAGTTCAGAGACACACCCCCAGCTTGTTAAATACTGTTTCACAGCGTGCTGAGGTTCAATCTCAGTTTTATCATGAGATTCAGAACTGAAAGCTTCAAATCAAACTGCAGACACATTGTCTGCTTTCTAGTTGAAGTAGTTGTGCTTTCTTCCACAGAAAGGAGGCTGTATCCTCTGAGATGAGAAACGGGTAATTCATCCTACATAAAACTGAGGACTAAACAAAACCTGTTTAGTTTGCAAAGCCGATGATGTGGCAGTCTGTAAAAACCCTCGGTGCAGAAGCACCTGGTGGTGAAGCTCCCCAACACAGACTGAAGTGCTTACAGTCAAAGATTCAGTGACAAATGAGAATTATGACTGACCTCCAGCCTTCAAACAGCTTCTGGGAAGTCGATGTGATTCATGTGGCTTCCAGCAAACCTCTCCAGCAGTAGCTTTCTTCAGGTTCTGGCTGGAGCTGCTCGAAAAATTCATTCCATCTTCTCTCTGTCCTTTCCAAGTCTCTTTCACTTTTGTCACCCTGGGTCAGTCTCAGGTTTGTTGTAATCCAGGTCGGTTGCTTTGGATTTCCTTGCCAGCACCTCACAGACTGCTAGCAGGATCAGGGCCTGTGCTTCTGTTCTCTAGATAGCTCAAAATACTTTTTCTTCTCATGTATCATATGTTCTGCAGTTTCTAAATCCAACTGGGTACATTGGGATGATCAATGACATTGATTGTATTTATAACTTTGCCTCTACAACTTAGCTTGAGAAGCTTCTTGTTCAAGAAGAGAAACAAGAAAGTTACATTGGATAGGCAGCAGAAACCTTTGTCTGGTTATATATAACACTGAGATTTTTTTTTTTTTTATTCTTGCTGTCTTTTTATGTTCCATGAAATCTTTCTCAAAGGAGAAAGTTTCACTAAAGTGGTAATGGAACATTTTTATTTACTATTTTCTCCATGTTGCTATTCACTACTGTCTATATTTACTATTTTTCCATATTTCTATATTGTTTTTTTGTTTTGGCTTGGTTTTGGGGTTTTTTTTTTTTTGCTTTAGAACTAGTAGAATGAAGACAAAAAGTGGAAGACAAAGTTCAAGGCTCAGTATTTAAGAGAATGCTTCTTAATGCCAAGACAGCTTCAATCTCAGTTCTTCAAGAGGTTGACTTGCAAAGAATGCAACACAGCACACTGAGACCACTAGAGCATTTTTACTCATTTCACACAGGTCTGTAAACAGCGTACAGCTGCCTCCGGAGCAGAATTAGGCCTGCACTGTTACTGAATGGCCTGGCTCAGAGTTGTCAAGAAATTTTTGCAAGTAGCTCCTATTAATGCTGATGGGAATGTGACAAATGAATCTCTCATGTACAGATGAGAGAACAAATCCATTCAGTTGCAGAATAAAAATGCTGTCAGTGTTTGAGAAACTACAGAAACCTGAACTATATAACAACAGCAGCAACAAACAACAGAATAACACTTTTGGCTTGGAACCATGCAGTCTAAAATCAGTCCAGGTACAAAGACAATACAGTATGTCTCTCCACTCTTCCACCCCTGCTGGGATTTGACGTTGTTGTATCCTACTGGTAAATTACAATGGCATCATTCCAGCTTCTAAGAAAACCTATTTAGCCGGAAATCCACATTGTGAGGGCAGAACTGAAAAGAAGACAATATAAAAACAAACAAACAAAAATTCAAAGGAAAAAAAATTACTGATTACATTTGCTTTTGTAAAACAAGTAAATTTTGTATTCACTTGTTTACACTTTTTATGGAGCATAAGCAGATATTTCCATCATAAATGCATGCATGCTTATTTGTAGAACTCAGCAAGTTACTCTTTACCTATTTTCTCCTTTTATAGTGTGATTTCATAGCTTCTTCCCAATAAATAATATTTGTTTACTGTTGCACTCATTCAGTCCAAATAAAGCAAAACTTCTGAAATCCTGCATATTTACTGTTATCTGGGAACCAGTCTTACCATTATGTCTTTCAAATTTCTTGCACTACTGTTTAAAAATGGTAACACTAAAAGGGAACATCACAGGGACAACTGTGAGAAAGATTCAAATCTCTTACTGGTTAGTACAGGACACATAGGTATCTAAACCAGGAAAATGACAGTAAAATTAAACGTTGGGAGACATCTGAACTTGCTGCAAGGATAGATTAGATTATGGGTTGTGGATGTTTAAATGGTCCATATCTCCCCTTAAGAAGCAAAGGTTTTATTGTCCTGTTCTACAACTTGTATATTCATACGTAAATTACCATATTATGAGAATGGTGCACAATGTGAGCCAACACCAGCCCCTCTGAGATGCAGCATGTGTGGCAGTTCTGGATGATTTCAGGAAGGCCATCCTCTCCTGGACATCTCTGCCCAGTGAAGGGGAGCAGGGTGTCCTGCCAGGAGCGTCCCTGGCGATGCCTTGCTTTTTATGGGCGGGACATGGGGTTGAAGAGGCTCCCAGAGGGGCCAGACTGGCCAAGGGCACTGCAAGAACCAGTTGTTCCTCAGGTTTCTTCTCCCTACCAGTGCAGTGGGAGTGCTTATGAGACATCCCAAAGGCAGCAGGACTTGGGAATTCCCTTTGAGGGCCCTGTTTTGATCGCTCAGACAGGGCAGCCTCCCTGAAGCCATAGGTGGTCTCCGGCTGACATGCAACCTTGCCCGATTGACACACTGATAGCACTTCGCATTTGAAATGTGGAGTTAGCAAACTCAGCCAATTTTGCTGCATATATTTAAATGTCAAAAATAGAGCTGATGCAGCAGCATTTGCTGAATATATAAATAATTACTTACTGCTTTAGCCTAATTCAAAGCCAATCAGAAAGACACTACAAAATTCACCAGCTAAGGAAAAGCCTCCTGTGGTGCACTGAAATAAAAGTAACCCCTGTGTAAATCGGTGGGTGCATTGGTGGTCTGCTTTGATGCTGGTGGGGTATTGAGTCATGAAATACATCTGAAGAGTTCTGTCCTGCTGTCTGAACTGAGAATGCTGCCAATGAGGGGGAAGCTGAGAGCGGCTCCTCAATGTTTGAAGACCTACCTCATGCAGCCTGTGGATGCCTTGGAGGTCTTTCAAAATGCTTAGGATCCCAGACAGCAAAATCAAGGCATTTCTTGAGGAAATGAAAGCAGAGACAGCGCAGAAAGGGAAGAGCTGGCCAACCACACTTGAAGAAGCTCTTCGGGTACTAGAATAAGCTAGCAATCATCCATTTCTTGTCACTGCTACGGGTACAAGACATTTATTTCTGTTTAAACATTTTAACATACAAACCCCAAAAAGTCCAGTCTGGCCCCATTGAAGGAACTAGAAACACTCGTGAACCCTTTCCAAAAAATAGTTTCAAAATGACAGTTCATCTGTCAGTTGACCTACATCCAGTTCATTTGCTGTAGTTTTCAAACCTGTAAAATACGTTTTTCTAGTGATTTAAACTTTTTGTTTGGCTCCAGTTTGACTCCCCCGATTTGTCTTCTGTCCAGCAATTCAAGCAGCATCCATCACACAGTTCTTTTGCTAGACCTTAATCTTTCTCCTCTGGCAAGGTAAAACCTCAGGACTCTGGGAGTTTTGTGGTTTGCCGTTATCCTGCAATGCTCGCCCTTTCTAGAGCCAAGAGCAGGGTAGCTTCTGGGGCTAAATTGATAGTCTACCTTCTTGATTTGAAAGATCTAAAATGGGATTTGTAGATTTTGGTTACATAAAACTACCCATGAACTACCACCTCTCCTTCTGGAGCTGATCTGATGTCCCACGGTGAGTTTTTTCACTGTAAAAAATGACTGGTCCTGCACATGGATTCAATACCATGTCTGTGGGTTAGCTGCATTAGTCTGGGTTGCCTTACTAATTCTCCTTAGAAAGGTCTAAGTTTATTTAATGTGTACAGAAAATGGAGGCATCTGCAGCTAGCGAGAGGCTGCAGCTAGGTGCTTCATCAGTTGCTTTGGATTTCCTTGCCAGCACCTCATAGACTGCTAGCAGGATCAGGTTCCATGCTTTTGGAAGGAGGAAGGAGGCTACTGCTAGCTGCTTCATCTGTCACTCAGGTTTGAAGCTCAGCAATTTATTTTCTGCCCCTTTAATCTTTGTCCTATAGAAGGCCTAGAATTTAAGCACAACTGAGGTAAGAAACTTCACTTTCTCACTTCTGCCTTGGAGCTGCACTCTGTCAGTAAGAGCTGCTAAGATCATTCCTTTCAAACTGCAGAAATGGGAAGAGGGCTTTCTAATCATCTCAGATCTATTTTGTCACGTTAGCCTCGGGCCCAAAACTTGCAGGTGAAACCAACCTCCACATTTATCCTGCTGCCCCAACTTTGGCATACTGTCTTGAGTGTGAAGGGAGCCACGTAAGTCAAGAAACAGCAACTTCGGGAGGATACACTTTGCTGAAGCTCAGCCCCTGTTGTGACAGGTGCCATGGCCATAACCATTTTTGACAATGTCTCATGGAGAGCTCTATTCAATGCTGGTCTAAAAGGAAATAGCAACTTATCCATTTAAGAATACCAAAACAAATTAATGGAAATGGTGATATTCTAGGTGAAAAATGTTGGGTTTGGGAGTACCAAGGCAGGGCAGCATTGCAGACAGGGACCTGGCCCAGGCGATGAGACTGGAACATTCATGGTATGTGTGTCACTAGGTAAGAAGCTGCCAGAGATGGGGATATCCATGAATGAAATCCAGAGGAATACAGAGGCAAAGTGCATAAGAATTACCAAGCATACCTACATTTCTGTTTGAATTACCAGCACCTTCCCCTGGGTGGAGACTAACTAATCACATAGGTTTAGACAGTCACACACCACAGACCGGCAGTGCTGCAGTGGAGCTTGAGCCGCAGCATGCTCACTCAGCATGGCTTTCCAGGTCAATGAAACCCACATAATGGCTGTGGCTTCTCATTACTACAATATTCCTTTGCTACATCAGCTGAAAACATATATCCACCCCTGCCCATGTGCCGTCCTACAGGACTGCAGAAAGTCAAGACCAAAGTGGTAAAGTGTATTTGACAACCAAGGCAGACCAACAGTTATGAGAGATCCATATATTGAGCCACATCAGAAATACACATGGCAATTTTTAATGGAAATCATAACAGGCAAAGGGCTGAACTTTTTTATGTTTTTTGCATGAGAGACAATAGGCCTTGGGGTAGTTATAAAGAGCCATGCTGTATCAGGAAACTGCTGAGGAGTGCTATTAAACTGCCTAACAGACATCCCACTATGGGAAAGAAATTGGGCTGTGGAGACAAGACAGAGAGCTGCACCAAAGCTACAAACAGGAGAGAGCACTGGGCCTGCAGGAGAAACAGAAAACAGCTACTTATTCCTATCTGGCAATGCTTGTACCCAGCACAGACCAGTCTCTCACCTATTAAAGATAAAGCCATCTACCTGTGGTCTGCATTCCCACATCCCTCCAGCTAACTAGCTAGCAAACAAAACCTGGGGGTTTACCAGCACTTGTGTGTACACTGTGCTTTCTCTGCAGGCAGAGTTTCAAATACTATTTATTTTAACATCTCAAGCATAACAATAATTTTTTTTTAAACCAAACTTTGTATTTAAATGCATTTGTGTGTACATATAATGCAGCTGCTAGGAGGTGGTTTATAATTCTGGATGGCCTGAAGCAAAGCAGTACCTTCTGTTCAGGAAAAATCATACATAGTGAACCGTAAGAAGAAATATTCCAGCCTAACAGACTAGTACCACAGAGTGCTTTGAGCAAGTCAAGGCTCTCGGATACAAAAGGACAGAAAAAAACAAATATTAGCTATTCAGCAATGAATTAATATGTTGCCAAAGGTCTGACCACTGCTAACATGTCTTTGTATCCAAGAGGAACCACAGTAGCTTCTATCTCACTCTTGTCTTGCTGAATCATCTTTTCTGCCTATATTAAATACCCACTGAACAATCTAAACCTTCTGTATGTATCTGCCTTAAAAGAAAGGGGGCTTCTATACTAGTTCTGGCTGCATTTTTATGAACTAAGATAAATGTGAGTTGCTAACACACTCTTAAAGCACTTATTCAAGTTCATAAAAATTTCTTTTTAACTCCTGCTTCTAAATAAAATAACATTTCTGTTATTATTAAGAGATGCAGTTTTCCAAATTATTTCTGCATATGCAAATATACATGTTCTCGGATTTGTGCACAGGTTGTCCTTCAAAATCAGAACAGTCACTCGGTTGATTTGGACATTGCTTGGCTACCTGGAGTTTTGTGGTTCATATCTGGGACAGTGTACACACTCATTCAGTGATTCATTTTCCCCTATTAAGACTCAACTTGAAATTCCAATCAATAATAAAATAAAGCAGAACTGCAAACACTCTGATCAGTTGTGTCAGATTACCCACTGCACAAACATTTGAGGTGAGTATCCCAGAGGACTTAACTATGAAGCTCTATGCAGTAAACTGCTCCAGTAAAATGCTCTGCATTAGGGACAGGTTACAGCCAACACCTGGTAAATGATGCAAAACAGGCTGAGAAACTGCAATGATCATATGCTAGCATGTGTCTTGTATTTCAAGAAATTACTTCTAGCCACCCACAATATTTTTAAGTGAAGCACTAAATGAGTCCCTTGTTCAATAGACCTATGTGAAACACTAACAGCCTAGACCTACGTGAAATGCTTTAACAGTCTAAATGTTCAAGATGAGGCAGGGTAATGTTAGTTACAATGCACACATGCACAAGAGGAATTGCTTTAGCCATGTCTGAAATAGTTTGCTAGTGTAATTCCTGACAGCTGATTAATAATGCACCCCACATCTTAACAGTTTGCATGGAGATACACAGAGGTTTGTCACGGCCAGCTGAAATTGCAGGGGTCATTTCACTGCAATAGGGCATAATTATGCAAAGGGAAAATGGGAAGTTGAACCTAATGATCCTATCTTATGCCAAATATATATGTGGCAGGAAATCACAGACAGGCAAAGCCAGAGTTCTCCTGGGCTTTCCTGTGCTCCTCCAGGCACATGGAGAGTGGCCAGGTACCTCTCATTGTTTTATAAAACTAAAGGGACAGTAACATAATGTCTCTAAACCATTCTGAGGTGCCACATCAGACTGACAGGGAGGGAAGAACACTACCTGCTGCCTCTCTGCAGAATTCTTAGTTCTTCACTCAGTCACTAATCCAGCCTGACCATATTCATGTTAGAATGGTAAGAGTCACAGCCTATGCAGGTGGGTCTGGAGATCCAGCATACAAAGCACAGCCAATGCTACAGTTCATAAATAATATTATTATTTATATAAAGTCTCTAAAGGTACCTTTTTCTTATGTACATTTAAGTAAAAATTGGCTGTGGCCATTTAGGTTTTATGGTCGCCAGGGGCTTATAATTTTATCTGTATATTTACTGTTTCCTTTCATAGCTGTATTATTATCAAGAACTGTGAGGTGCTTATTGACCACACAATGTACATAGCATTATTTCTAGAAACTCGTTTCTTACATGCTGGTCTCAGGTTGCTTTTCACTTTCTGTTTTCTACAAGTTATGTCCCATAATGTTTGCCCACAGCAAAAGGAAGGAAGGAGTTTATGTATCCAGGACAGGAATGACCAGTCTAAGCATCTGAGTCCTTAAACTGAAAGCACCAGACAGCACTTGGCTTAGTTCTCCACTCAGGAGGAAATCCAACCCCAAACATGTGGGCAGTAGTAGACACCAAAGTAGCTGCCTATAACACCATTTCAGTGGCTTCCTGAAGTGCAGCAAATGCTACACAAACCCTTTCGTTTCTAAATCCTACTTTTATCAATAGCTAAATTCCTCGCAGGGCTTTTGCATTCTGCTCAGACTTTATGCCCCCATGCCCTGCCTTTCAGACACCTCTATCCCCTGATCTGGCTGCATGGCTCCAAGGGGTGGCATGATCTCCTCTCCTGTAGAGGGTTTCCTTGGGCCAGGAGGGGGCCATGAGGAAGAGGCTGAAGAGCAGCTTTCCACCCTGCTGCCCTCTCACCCCAGTTCACAGGAACGATAACAGAAGTAGTACTTTAAATATCTGTGCCACTCATTCCCCTATTTAAGCTGGAGTTTCTAGGTGGAAGTCCATTCTGGCTGGTGTGAGGTGCACTGAAAGGGCTGCGGTGGCAGATAACTAGTAGGAGGCACTATCGGCTTAATCAGTAGCATTTCCAGACCTGTGAGACAAGGGTGCAGTTTCAACCCACAGCCTCTAAATGAAGAGAAGAGAACTCCACAGGGGGCATGGCAGGCTGCGAAGTGACTGGACTTCCCCTACACCAAACCCTCTCTCTGTTCTTTTCCCAGTGACTGGGAGAGAAAAGAGATAAAACTTAAAGACCCTTTCCTACAGAGAAAGGCAGCCGTGCTTTAGAAATCACTGGTGCCATTAGGAATCACCTTTCAGACGGGGACCATCAAGACAGGGAGGGAGGTAACAGCCAGCAGTGAGTAGGGAGCAGTTATTTTGTTGACCCTTTGGTGTCTGCCCTGCCTGCAGCACCGTGATAGGAGCCCAGTTCACCCTGGCCCAGCAAATAGCTCAGGAAATCAGTGCTGGTCCTGGGATTTAATTCTCCCACAAAATGGAAAGGCTTAAAAAGTAATAGAGTCACAGCCACCCAGCTGTGATCACCTCCCTGTGATCCCTGCTGCCTGCACCAGCCCTGAGAGTGAGTAGGGGCTGAGTTGAGAGCAAGGAACAGTGGCTTGTGATCTCAGGACCTCTACCCCTTTTCTAGAGGTTACTTTCAAAGGTTTGTAGGGGTTATGAGGGTTGATGGGATCAAGCCCTGCTGGAAAGAAGAGTGCTGGAAAGCCACCAGATTCTGCAGACACAGGGATATGGAAAGATTCATCCTGGGAAGACTGTAAGTTACACCTTGTTAATGTCTCTCTTTTCTCGCACATCTTTTCTAGGCCTGCCTGGAAGAATCTTTGCAAGTAAAAGAAAATCAGAGCAGCTTAGTAGGCAGGCAATTGCTTTGTGCTTATTTCCTCTCTTAAATTAAGTGACTCACTTCTAAGCTTCCAAGTACACTGAGTGTACATTTCCCGCACACTGGTATCAGCAAATATTTTTACCATAAAGCATATTAGCTAGTCATAAGCTCTTTTTGTCTGTAATTCAATGGAATGTGTGCAAAGCTCTGCACATCTGTATAGGTATTTGTTTGTTATTCTAGGCAGTTGATTAGCATTGAAAGACCGAGATAGCACAGAAGTCATGCAATACCAAATCACACTGTATTACTTTTCTATATAAAAGGAAATTAATTGTTCTTAGCAGTATATGTATACATGACAAATCATTGAAAAAAAACATACCTATTTGAGGTAGTCTTGCAAGAAGGCATTTGACATTCCCTCCATCAGCAGCACTGCTCAGCAGACGACTTAAAATAGTTGCACTACAGTAGACAAACGTGGCAGAGACAGAGTCATGGATGAATGCTGTAAGGTCTGCAGTCTCTTGGCCAGCCAAAGGTGATTAACAGCAACACACACTTCCGTACTGCTCCTTAAAAGCTGCTACAGAAAGGCAGGCTGGACAGGGCAGAGATGATTCCAGGAAGCACCATTAAGTGGAGATCTATAGAATAAGGACTGGGCTGTCTTCTAGTGATATCCCTTGTTCCCTGCAAGAGGGAAGCAACTGCCTGTGATGCCTCATTATTGTCACACAGGCCATTACTTATCCCACAACACCAATGAGTTCAGGAGAGAATATTCAATGTTCTTTGAGCTGCATCTGATATTTTTTCTCTGACCTACAGTGGTAAGATAGGAGCCACAAGACCCCT
>NW_010260354.1:20912-26370 GCF_000690775.1 Eurypyga helias
CAATTGCTGAACTCTTATCTCCACCTTATCTTAGGACAAAATCTACTAAAATGCAAGTCTTCAAGTTACAGTTCACCCCAACCCTCCTACAAACTCATATGTGTATATAGAAATATATATTATATGTTTAAATATATGTTTTCAGTACCATTTCCCTAAGCATCCGGGTGCACTATGTCATATCTATGCTCATTAATGCACAGTCAATCCAAATGTTATTGAGATTTAAGAATTGCTTAAAACTGAGTTCATGATTAGGTACTTTGGTGGCCCATTCAGCAATACTCCTGCATTTTGCAGTCAGCCTAATGTGAGGTAGAAAATCATATTAGATCATCAAGCCCATCTCATAAACCCTATGGAGGAGGAAATAATTACTAGAGAGCCTATTTGATATGAGTTAGCTATTAAATTAATTAGTAGAACAAGAAAGAGGAATGTGAACTTTCTACTAGAAATAACAGAAACCAATAATACCACTAATACATTAATCATACACAGGAACCATGTTTTTATAAACTCTTGCACCGTAATTTTTACTCCAAGATCTATTAAACACTTGAAGATTCCTTCCCATTTTGTCAAACCAGTGAAACAATACTTTTTCTTCATGTCAGAGTGTGGCATTACTTGGCTTTCTCTTAGCTAGAAAAAGAAACACAAAGAAAAGTCTAATGTTGTCAATGATACGACTGCATGATTTTGAAATTTGAATAGAATACAAACATGCCGTTTTGAACGATTTGTAGTTATGCACTGTGAATGCATTTTTCTGTGTACAGTGACTCTTGCTGAAGGCTTTGGGCTGTAGCAAGAAAATATTTTGGCTACATATGTAGTCATGGAAATACGTACAAATATTTTTTTACTTCCTATCATGTTCTACTGAAAGAACAAGGAAGGAAAATTCTGTAGTTTTCTCATTGGAAGGAAAGGGACAGAAATATTAGATCAGAAGCAGACAGATTATTAGAAAAGCCATGATGGGAAGATTCACAGAGGATTGGATTATTTCTACTATTAGAGTTGCAGCTACAAATCAGGTATTAAAATTATAATCGTGTAAATAATTGTTGTTGTTCTGGTATCTCTGCAAAAGTGAAGAACTAAAAAAAAAAATAGGGTTTATCTGGAATTTTTTTTTTTTTTTGGTGGGGGTGATGTTTGATTTTCAAAGAAATGTACAACTGTTCTGGGTTGCATCCAGTCATCACAGAACTTAAGACCTGCACCTGCATGACACCCCTTCATGTGGAATTGCCCTGTCCCCAGGCCAGTGTATTCCTAATGCTCTTGTTTCCTGACATGCTCTCAGCTCCTTCATCTTAATCACAGTGGGCCGTGTGACATTGGTTCTTGTCCTGCCAGGCCAGGAGAAACTCCTTGCCCTCAGGTCATATATGTTTTGTGTGACACACAGGTCTAGTGGGTGTGCTGAGTCTTGGACACGGGCTGTGTCTGGTGCTGTGCCAGCAGAAAAGTCAGCTGCTTCAGTACAGATGGCCGTCAGGGGTTGAGGGGTTGGCCCTGAAATGCCTTATGCTATTGCACAAAATACTCTTTGGAAGAAAAACTGATTGGATCTGCATTTATGCCTGCCTTTGCTTTCTCATCTTGCCACTCTGTACTTCCTTGTGCCAGACCAGCCAAGATAGGGCTGTGGCCCATGCAGCATGGATGGACAGACTGGCCCCACTGCAAATATGGCCTGAAGCAATAGCCCACACTGTTGGCAAAGTGTGTAAGATGTGGCAGATCACCAAGAGCAAAGTTAATTTATGGACTGTGGTAGCAACCTGCTGAGTTTCTGAAAGTATCTTCCCATGGCATTTGCAATTCAGAGATATCCTGGCTTCTGAGAGCCTTTCTCCTTACACTCATGAGTGCTCTCTCCTTCCACACTTTGGTCATTACCTTCTATCACTTCAGTCATTACCTTCTATCTTGTGCTCTTCCCATGAAGTAGCAAATTGCCTTCAAACAAAGAAACATCTCTGATGCTTTTCTTAAAAGTCCCTCAGGAGGATTCAGCCCCTTGTATCTAGGGCAGAAAATATCAGTCCCAGCACTTCAATCGTCCTCTGCAGTCTTCCTGTGGTCCATCTTAAAGCCCTTCCCCCATGGCGTGTCTACTGGGGTACTTACTGGTGCTGAAGGGGTGATCATTGCGCTTTATTTCCAAGTATGACTCCCTCAGGTAGATGCACCTCCTCAAAATCCAGACAATCAGGTCTGCCCCTGTTCAGCTGGGATCACACCCAACGGGGAGCACAATGCCTCCTCCACATGGGCTAACTGCTAGCTCTGACTTCAGGGCAGTCCCTGGCTGAGCAACAGACTCCTGCCATGTTTCAGGGTTACCTGAACTGGAGCAGAGGTACCTGGCGTCAGGGAGGGAAGGTCCAAACCTGGGGAGAGAGGCTCTTTAATGCCTGCTCAGAGAGGAGACTGCTGACAACCAGGAATGGTGAGCTTGGACCATTGTGGAGAGAAAAGAGTGGCAAAAAAGGTAAGAAAGATGTAATCGGTGAAAACACTGACTTTCCCATGTAGTGCAGAAATATGCTATCTAATCCCAATCAAAGTTAGAAATAATTAAAAAAATTATATTTTTTGGCAACTTCAGGCAGAGTAAGTGGTTTGATCCTTTGAATCAGGTGGGAACATTGCTTTTGTTATGGTACCAACTCCCTTAAACTGGAGAGTAAAATGAATGTCTCTTTTCATTGGAAGGAAACACACAGGGTATTTCATACTGCCGCTAAGCCTGGGAACAGTTATTGCAGTACTCTGGACCAAGCAGAGAAAAGGTTAGGCAGAAACCTCAGTTTTATACAGTCAAATACTTAAAGTCTCTTCTAGAAGCTGTTTGACTCTCCATTTTTCACACGGGACCTACCCACACACAGTGAATTGGGCTCAGTGTTTTGCAGTTGTGTTCTACCTTTGAACTCAGTAATTCTCTCATCTCTTAATCTCCTTTTCTGTAGGAACTGGCAGTCTGCCTGGCTTTAAGCAGAAGCAATGCCAGTGATATTGTATTTTTGGCTTTTTGTTTGGTTTGGGGTTTGGGTTTGGTTTTTTTTTTTCATTTTTTGAATTTTTAGGGCACAGCTCATTCTTGAATTTCAGATCTCCCTATCTGATACTCAGTTGTGATGACAGAGGGAGAGAAGAATACAAGTTACAATCAATCCAGTTTGTCTCACAATCCGGGAAGCAGTTATTCCTCAGAGTCCTATGAATCCCAAGGTTTCCTTAACTGGCATTTGGGGAAAACAACATTGACAGCTACATATCACAGCAGGCCTACTGTGACATATAACTGAATAGGTATTTCCAAGTACCACAGCTGATCCCAAGGTACACTGTATAGAAGATCGGAGGCATCTGTCCTCTGATCAGATGTTGCTCTCTGCTTTCTCCTGCATAGACAGGGCAGACACAGCAGTCTTCCTGGCTGTGTCAGTTGACTTCCAGGTCAGACACCTTTAACTCACATTTGGGTTCTTGTTCCATGTTACTACTTATTTTTTTGCCCATAGGTTTGAAAAGGCACGTTTTGAGAAATAAAAGAAAATCTGGAAACATCTGAGAGAGAGTTAAATCAGCTCTGAGATCTTCCTTCCTGAAGTCACAGGTTTCCACACACTAAAACCATGGGCTTTATTATGGGAGTAGTTAATTTCTTTCTCCTTAGCCATCTAGGCTCAGCATACTTTCTGCAGACCATTAAAAAAAAGAAATGAAGAAATCTTTCATCATTCTTCCAGCGTGGCCTCTGAAGGGCTTTGGCACACTGGTGCTGGGTCAGACCTGTCTCTGATTCTTGAGACACATCCTGACTGGTGCGGTTCCCAACTCCATCCACCCAGTAAGGTACCTGACCCTCTGCCGAGCAGTGCAGGGCAGGATTGTCAAGGGTATGAAGAATATCTACATCATTCCTGCAGCATCACATGAAGTGCATTCTTACCAGAAATACTGTGAATGAAAATAACATTGACTGTATGATGATGGCAACAGTACTTTTGACTTTGAAATTTACTTTCCTATTCCTTAATGTTTCTACCCCTTTAAAGTGATAAAGACTGTACAAAATCTCTCACTATTTTATTTGTTCCTTTTTTAAAAACAGAATCAGTCACATCTCAGCCTGACAGAAACTGGAACATCAGCCTCATGGGAAATTATTTTACTGTTATCTCTTCATTATACAAGATATTAATCAACATCCTGGGGCTCGGGAGAATACAGTGGAGAGATACTGAATAAAGAATCAGGCTGTATGAGAAGGTCTGTTAGGACCATGCTCTGCTTGTGCCAGGACCTGGTTGTGAGAAAAAAAATATTGCTGCCATAACTCTCCAGGTAACAGAAATTCAAAGCAGACAGATCTGAGCATCTATCCTCTGTTTGCCAGGGTACATTAGTGCATGCAGATCCCATGGAATCATAGAAAGGTTTGGGTTGGAAAGGAGCTTAAAAATCATCCAGTCCCAACCTCCTGCCGTGGGCAGGGACATCCTCCGCTAGACCAGATTGTTCAAAGCCTCATCCAGCCTGGCCTTGGACACTTCCAGGGATGGGGCATCCACAGCTTCTCTGGGCAATCTGTTCCAGTGTCTCACCACCACCTCAGTGAAGAATTTTTCCCTGATATCCAATATAATCTCCCTGCTTTCAAGCTAAACTTGTTACCTCTTGTCCTGTCACTACAGGCCCTTGTAAAAAGTCCCCCTCCAGCTTTCTTGTAGGCCCCTTCAGGTACTGGAAAGGGCTTATCATAAGCTTATCATAAGACAAGCTGCTATGATAAGATAAACTATGCTTTCTCTCACTCTACAAACAGGTCTCCCCGCCACGTCTGGCACAGGGTGATGAGGGGGTTGGAATTGCAGGGGGATGGGATGGGAAGGGCCTGGCTACTGTAGTGGCTGAAGCTCCCTACTGTGCCAGAGACATGCACATACTGGGACAGAAGAGATGCCCGGCTGGGTCACAGCCAGGCAACCAACTCTCTCTGCCAGAGAGAGACAGAGAGCTGCTGCCTGGGGAGCACATGAGAGCTTGCCCACATTCTGCAGTCCATCCTCTCACACCTCCCCAGTATCCATGACTGTAGGATTAGGCACTTTAGAAGGACTAGCCCAGTCTAAGCCTTTTAAGAACTCCTTAAGAACTTGTCTAGAAATTGGTGTAAGCACTTTTGTACCTACTGAAACACACAAGACCATTACTGAGAAGAAGAAAGTTTTAGCTGCCACTGAGAAAAGGAAAGAAATGGATAGAGAAAACTGTGAGGCTGGAAGATGTGGCATGTAAAACCAATTAGAAAAGCAGCTTCCACTGGTTACCAGTGATGGAGGTACAGGTACCATATAGTCAGCTGTATGGTTTGAGAGATGTCTGCTCAGCCTCCCTGATGTAATCTGAGGAAGCCATAAACACCAGTAGT
>NW_010260354.1:26401-65843 GCF_000690775.1 Eurypyga helias
CAGTGAGTATTGTGCACTCAGTAATAAATAAAGACTGTTATTTAGAACATTTTTCCATCAAAATTTTCCAAACCTTAATGCTGTGTCAGCTGTAATGAGACATTGCTTTACCTTCAATTTGTGACATATCCTACTGAGAAAGAAGACAATCCCTCAAAACCCCAAAAGCTAGATTTTAGATTTTTTGATTACACAAGTCACAGCCAACACGAAGTAGGGCATCAGTGAGAGACAGCCCGAGTACCCCATCTCTGAAAGGAGCAAAGAGAGATCCAGCCAAATAGAGTGATCTTTGGGAAAGAAATAGATGTAGAATGATGCTGAAATTGGTGAGTCTTTATCACACACATCTGCATGCATCATAAAATATGAAAAATGGTGAAAAAAATAAGTTGAAGGCAAAAGTCTATGAGAATCATTAATCAATGATAAGGAATAGAAGGATATAAGACAAATCAAAAAGAACAGGATAATGACTTTAACGCTTTATCATAGAAGACTTGTGCATCACTTAATAGAAAAAAAGGGAAAAAAAAGAGAAATCAAGAGAAAACAAAGAAAAGGATCATACTAGCACAGTTGACTACCTCTGCCATAAACTGTGAGGAGTGAATAAGGACTATTCCTGCAACAGGAAAATGGGGCTGTTACAGCTGCCTGGGTGGGCAACAGTGGAAAGCTTTCAGCACGTGGTTTCGTCAGTGGTGTAATGCTCATGGCAGATGGTGATATAGAAATCCACAATAGTAGCTGTTGTTCTATATTTTCCATAGTGTAATCATTGCCAGCCTAGAGATCAAATTGAAATTATATGTGGCTCAAAAGATTAATGTTTCCAGAAGAAATATTAGTCAAGGTTTTGCAAAGTTGTGCAAGGGAACTAAAATGAACAAAAGGTGTGTCAGATTCTCTCGACACCTGTGAAGAAGTTTCCAACAAATTGATATTTCTGCTTAGATGACAGATTGCTAATAGAATTATTTGGTTTAGAGGCAGAAAGGAACCATTATCTTCCTTTGGTCATGACTACCTGCATAATATAGCTGTGAACTTTCATCCAAGAGAGATTTTTTAGAAAAAAATGCAGTCTTAAGACTTCAAATAATGGAGAAACCACTACCTTTCTAATGCATTCATTTGAATTATTAACTGCCACATGCCATGAAGGACACATACCTTATCAAGTTGATATTGTCCAATTTTAATTTCTCGCTATTAAATTTTAATAGTCTGTAATACGACATTTTGACTGAAGATCTTAATTTCCTGAAAAAAGATAATCCTTGTGCTGTGAAACACCTTCATCCCCTCCAGATGCTTACAGATGGCAGCCAAGTCACAGTCAGTGGTCCAAAAAAGGTAAAAAAACCCACTTCTATTATATTACTGTTGCACATTGCTGTATCTGATAACTTAATCGACAGTGATTGGTTCCCAGAGATAAAATAATTTTTTCTCTTATTTCTTCTTTCTGTCTATAAAAGTTCTCTTTTTGCTTCCTATACAGCGCTTCCCTATAGAAAAAAAGGTAAAGCTGGATTATTAGTGCATCATCTTGTCAGCAGACATTGAAAATTGCCATTTATCAAGAAGTTTCTGGGTGATATTTCTCTCTCAGTCTGTACTGGTGCACTAGCAAAGCCTTCCTACCTAGGATGTATGTTAAGAGAACATTTTCTATGCAGAGAGGGTAAATTGGGGGCATGTCTTTATAAAGTGAAATAAACTAGTATATTCTATAATACTCTTCTTTTTGTTTTTCCTAGAAACATCCCCTTCTCCCCAACTCGTTGCATCCATTAGAAACACAAACAAACAAGCCAGCAATCATCTTTGCTCACTGATTACCTTGCTCTTAAATCACCTTTGGAATAGATTTTCTGCCTTAAGCTGCCTCTGCCTCCTTAAAAGCATCAACCACAGAAACTTATTTAATTATATTACATAGGAGGACCCTATACCAATCTCCCTTGCCTGTCCTGTCTCACACGAGGCACAAGTGTGCCCTTGCCATGCCTCTCAAATCAACCATCCCACCATCACACTCTCCCACTGGTACCTGAGTGCAGCAACCTCCCTTCCTTCCCAGCCAGCATCACCCTTCTCCTTCCCACTCTGCCAGTGGCATCTCCTGGTGCCCTGCACCAACAGCCAACACTGGCCCCAGCCCCTGCCACACCTCAGCACAGGCTGCTCCTACTGAAACCTCTTGAAAGCACTGCTTCTGCAGCCAAAGAGGAATTTTCTTGGTTAATAATAGGTAGGAACATAACTAAGTGGATTGAAATAATATCTTCTCCCTGTTAATATTGTCTTACTCATGTCTGGAAAACACCAAGAGCAATCAGAAAAGAAAAGCTGCCAGTGAAGGCTACCCCTTTGCGTACCCTCAGGGATAGAAGGCAATTCCATGAAGAAGGAGTTCAGACAAATCCAATCCTTCAAACAGGAGTTACCTTGAAGGTCTAAAGACCAAACAGATTTCCTTAGAAGACAGTCTTAGACTGAATCTCAAAATACCTAAGGAAGGCTTTTTAAAAAGTATATGAGAACCTAAATGTCTGCATTTGGATGACAAGTAAGAACGTGGTTTATTCCTCAGGGTAATGTAATTGCATTGTTACTAGGGGAGACCCAGTCATACAAACTCCATAGAGCAGCTCTTTACAGGAGGAAGGAGTAAATATGATCATGCAGCTGAACATCTCCATTTACTACTGTCTGCCTAGAAAATAGAAAAGAGAACAGCAAGACCTACATGACACACAAACCCCTTTCAGTAAAGGAAAGCCCATGTTTATGTAAATACCCACTGCTAGCAATTTAGAAGCAGCTGCTAACCACAAGTGTTTTAATTGCCAGCACACTATTTCAATTACTAATCTCTGCTTTGTTCCTACCTCTCTATGGACATGCTGTAAATTATTATAATTTGTTATGATGGACAGCATTAGAATGGCATCTATTAGCACTTCTATAGCTGAGACCCTCATAATGTCTATTAGCAACCCTTGCAGGTGATGGCAATGATAGAGGGGAGGGACACCATCATATATCTACTGTGAGCAGAAATTCAGGCAACTGAGCTCTGGATAATTACTCCCCCCCACCCCTTCACTCCTTGCCTGTCCTTTTCCCCTTTTCTTTGTCTCTCTTCCAGACATAAATGTTTAAATATGTAAGTAAACTCACACTAAAATCCCTATCATAAGGTTCTGCAATATTTTACTACATTCAAAACCATTTAAAAATCCAGTATTTTACAGACAATGCTGATTTTTTGATACTTGGTGTCAATTATTGAAAGAGAGTAAGTTAACATTTTAAAAGGTAGCAGGAGGCTTATTATACAGTGGGTGGCAACACAGAGTGGGCTAAGGAGAGCGACAGCTTCTCTGTAACATTGCTGACCCTTGCAAGCTATAAAAATCAATAGGAGAATCAAACCAATTAAGGGGTACCAAGAAGTTTACAGAGGCTGAAAATGGAAGTAAGGGATGCAGTCATTGATTTATTGTCATGGACTGATCCCACATAATAGATTTATAATTCCATTGTTTACCATTGGATTCTTTTTCTTTTTTAAAGCAATCAAATATAAGGCCATCTTCTGATGCAGGTGCATTAGGTAATTATCCTTGTGAAAGGTGCTTTTGTCTTTCTTGCTTTTTAAAGTACTTCAAGGTTCACTGAGACAAAACCCAAATGACTGAAAATGGTGTCTGTCTCAGCAGGTGAGAGCATCATTCTCACTCTATTTCTGTGTGGATGGCAGGAAATGTAAATGTTAAAAACAAACAAACATACCCGCCCTGTAAGAAATGTGCTTCCTGCTATTGCTCCTTCCCTAGTGATAAATACCTTAGAGAGCAGCCTCCTGAGGGACGTCCTCATCTTGAATCCATGCAGAGGAATGCACCAAACCTTGCTCACCACTCCCACGTGTACGTTCTCCTAACACCCCAGCAAGGTGTCACACCTCTTCCCTCAGCTGCTCTGTGCTGCTGCCCCTGCACAGGGCTCCTTTTTTCTCATATGTACCCAAACAAGAGGGTTTCACTCTGAACCAAAGGGAACAATTTGCAGCTGTGCTAGTTTCAGCTGGGATAGAGTTAATTTTCCTCACGGTTGCTAGTATGAGTCTCTGTTTTGGCTTTGTGCTGAGAAGAGTATTGATAAGGCACTAAAGATTTTAGTTGTTGTTAAGGAGTGTTTATATCAAGTCAAGGACATTTTCAGTTTCTGATACTGCTCCTGGGGACACAGCCAGGACAGCTGACCCAAGCTCACCAAAGGGACATTTCATGCCATCAAACATCATGATCAGTATGGAAGTTGAGGAAGTTGGGCAGGAGGGAAATCATTGCTTAGGAATTGGCTGAGCACCGTTTGGCCAGTGGTGAGCAGCTGTATACTTTTGTTTTCCTTCACTTTTTCATTTTTTTTTAATAACATTTCATTACATATTATTATTTTTAGTACTATTTTCATTACACATTATTATTATTGTTAGTATTAGTAGTATAATTATTTTATTTCACTTGCTTTCAATTATTAAAGTGTTCTTATCTCAACCCATAAATTCTTTTAATTTTTTCCTCCAATTCTCTCTCCCATCACACGGGGGGAGGGGGAGAGGTGAGCAAGCGGCTGTATGGTGCTTGGTTGCTTACTGGGGCCAAACCACGACAGCACCAAAGCAGGTTCAAGGTTTTCAGGTCTCTAGTTACAATGCTACAAGGCCAAACAATTGGTGAAGGTGTACTGGTCCAGGGCACGGGGTGTCAGATGTTCAGTTCAGTAGCCCTGGTACAGGGTGGTCCCCTTTTCTGCATGTTTGAACTGGCTTCACACTGCAGAAACTAAATCTCTTGGAATTTTGATGTCAAATAGATACACCCTTGACTGGGAAGGTCCTTCCCTTGGTTTCACAGCTAGTTGCACAGAAGTGATAGCTGCTTGCAGTCAAGATATTACAGCCATTACACAAGGCAGGTCCCTCTGTTTACTTTGAAATATCTCCACATTATGTGGAATTTTTTCATAATTATCTCATGTTTCAGCCTCTCTGGCATGCCTCCTGCGTACTGGCTCCACTTTCACATTTCTTGGAAAACAGGATGCTCCAGCCCAGCACAGGTACCCTCCCGAGATCCCAGTTGCTCATGTGTGGTCATCCTCAGACCTCCAAACTTGGAGCCACTGTGGAATTACAGCTGAGTAATTCAGGAGCACTGTGGGAACTGAATGGACTCATCCTTTGAAAAAAGCCCTTTCTTCACTTTGGATTACATTAAAAATGTATAGTTCTACCAAAGAGCTATGACACAAATGTCTCACTGTCCTCCTTGCTCCTGTATATGACTAGGGGGTGCTGTACCTGGAGTCCTACACCAAAATGCAATTTCTTCTGTGAACTGTGAACTTCCATTCTTGCTGCTGCCCTGCCGGTGTCTTTTTGTTCTCAAAAAAGATTTGTTTGTGGTATGCAATTTGTCTGTCTTGTTACTACAAGCACAGGTAGTGTATAGAATAAAATACAGTATAGTCGACAATCACAGTACAGGCAAATTTAATTACTTAATCCCCCTCTAAGGGAGAGGGGCAAATGAAGGTGTTAGAGAAGTAGCTGGATTAGGTGAAGGTATGGCTGGGTTCGGAAATGAAGAAAGAGTAGCAGTGAAAAGTCATTAATGCAGTTGCTCTGCTGCTGCCGGTACGTGAAAAAGGCTAGTAAGTGCTTTGGGGAAAATGTGTCAAAACTCTCTTGAGAAAGTAATTGCTTCTCTGCCAGTTCTCACATCTTCCATCCTCAGTACCAGCAGTTACCAGGCTGGGTCCTAGGGCTCAGCACAGACAGAGCAGACAGCAGGGCCATGGGCAACCCAGGCAATTACTTAGCTTCTTTGAGGGTCCTGAAAGTTACTCCTAAGGACACAAACAGTTCACAAGATCAACCCAGAACTTGTGTGTACAGAGAAATCCCTTATTTTAATAATTTTTTTTTTCCTAAAAATCCATCTGCTTGCACAGACCCTGAAATCTTGCCAAAAATACATGAAAATTGTGTCTTGAAGGTCTAGAAAACAGTTTGACTTTGGCTATGCATGCTGGGAAGTTCTGAAGATTATTTAGTTTATCTTTGCAAACACTTTAAAGATAAAAAGTGTCAATTATATGTTACTAGTAGCAGTAGTTATACTCTTATGTTCTCTTTAGTACAGAAAAGCATACATCAGTTAAAGCTGAGACCGAGAAGGGAAAAAAAGATCGCTATTGATCGCACCCCACCACTTTGCATACACAGTCAGCCGAGATTCATTTTCTCATCCATTCAGTGATTTAACCATGTGACTCCCACAAAGCCAGACATCAACACGATAAAATTCTCGTGCATTTCCCTGACACACTCCTCCTTAAATAACTTCTTTACCATTAACTAAAAGACAATCATTCATAAAGAATCAATTCATCAATCCCAGTGACACTGCGCAGCTTCAGCCTTGCTAGCTGCTAAGTGGCACTAATGTTATACTGACTTTGGGAAGCACTTATTTCCATGGAAGAGCCTCGTTGCTCAGCTGTCTTCTGTAGACAGTGGAAATCAAGCAACAGATACTGGATGTGGAGACCTATGAGCTTTGTATTTTGTAAACCTTTCCCCCTGAAGGTGCTAGGGCACTACAAACACTAAAATAAATGCCATACACACATGGTTTCAGAGTCCTTATCCAAGAATTGGTGTCATTCTGTTTGTAAAAAGACAAATATATTTGGTCTTTTGCAACACACAAATGAACTAAAGAAAGCAAAATATCGCACATTCTCCCAAACACAAAACTGGAATTAAAACCACCTCTTGAAAATAAACATATTACAAAAAATGAGGTTATGTCTTGTTAAAACAATTCAGAGTTACAACTTCATTCAGTGATATTATACAAAATCAATAGGCATAGAATATTCCTGGTGAGGAACTATTTACAGTTTCCTGCTAGATACTAATAATAGCATGCATTTTCTTCTAATTAAAACAACAATAGCTATTGCTTTAAAACTATCTTAACATGCCTGATGCAGTTTCGTATTGGCTAATAATATCCCTCCACGTATTTGTCACCCATTTATATGCTACCACTTAGTGTTAGTGAGGCATGACACTGCCAGATGTGCCTGCAGAACTGAAACGAGAGCACACAAGCAGCGAAAGCCTTGCAAGCCCTTCAGAAGATTGACATTATTGTGTGTCCAGGAGGATGGGGTGGAGGGGGGACGACACAGCAGAAAAGTAGTTTGGTTCTTGGCCAGACTTCCACTGCAAAGCCACATCTTGCTGAACTGAAGGGCTTTTGTCAGGAGACATTCCCTCTGGTTTAGTGTGAACTTTTAAAGATTCAAGTTCTTTATTGACAGGAGGATTTTAATCTTTGCTATATTTACATGTTTTATTAGAATCCAAGTAATTGTCCTGGGTGAGATTATTGAATTTTACCTTATCTAGATACAAGTGCTTTGAAAGAGAGAGCATAAGACAGACACTCTCTTCCTTCCATACCCCACCCCCATCCAAAGGCCACCTTATGGGACAAAATGTCAAATAAGACACACTTCTTTTTAAAACCAGATCTTGTGTGGTGCTCAGGGAAAGGAGCTTAATCCTCAGACTGCTTCCTTCCTCCCCAAAAACTTTGTGTGTTGCATGTGGCATGGACAGCGAAGGCCAGGGGTGCACTGACAGCCCATGTGTGAGCTGTACAGACATCTCTGGGGGCCATGGAGAGGAGCTGGATGGGGCAGTGGTGGGACATGGATGGGGCACCCTCACCAAGATGGCCCTGCAGCAATTTGTCACTAGCTGGCTGCTACAGGGATGCAAAGGTGAGCAGCTGAGTCTCAGCAAAGTGAACAGATTTGAAACAAGGCCTTTTTTAAACAGGGAAAGTAAGCCACGGGAACAAATCAGTACACATGATGTGTCCTTGCTGCCGCCACTTGAAAATCTAAACAAATCTTGGCTTTCTTTTTGAAATATTTGCCCTGCTTCCTCCAGCTGTTATGACTGGGTAGTACAGATATTAATGATGGGGAGGATCTTTCTCCTTTGCCATATCCACTGTTATACAACAGCGAACACAACAGCCTCTTTCTGCCTTTACAATAGACTGATCTGTCAGACCTGTGACACCCATCAGTTACCAGCCATGTCTCAAATAGACCTGTCAGTTGCTCATCTAACATAATTTTTCCTGACATGAGGAACGAGCGCATAACCACTCTCTGTGCTGTCAGGAAGAGTGGCATAGCAATGGCAGAGCCGATGAGCGAAGCAGTTGGTGCTGAGGGACAGATGTCCATGCTGCCCATGGCTGAGGGCTATCTTGGGTTACCCAGGGCTGGCCAAAGCACCTGAGGTGTGCCTGCAGAGCCCAGCATCTGCATATCATAGATTTGTTTAGGTTATAAAAGATCTTTAAGATCATCAAGTCTAACAGTTAACCCAGCACTGCCAAGTCCACCACTAAACCGTGTTGCCAACCACCATATCTACACATCTTCTAAATGCCACCAGGGAATAGTGACTCAACCAGTTCCCTGGGCAGCCTGTTCCGATGCCTGACAACCCTTTTGGTGAAGAAATTTTTCTTAATATCCAATCTAAACCTCCTCTGGTGCAACTTTAGACCATTTCATCTCACCCTATCACTTGTCACTTGGGAGAACAGACCAACCCCCACCTCTCTGCAACCTCCTTTCAGGTAGTTGTAGAGAGTGATACCATCTCCCCTGAGCCTCCTCTTCTCCAGGGTAAACATGCCCAGTTCCCTCAGCTGCTCCTCACAGGACTTGTGCTCTAGACCTTCCCCCAGCTCCTTTGCCCTTCTCTGCACACACTCCAGCACCTCAATGTCTGTCTTGTAATGAGGGACCCAAAACCGCACACAGGATTCGAGATGCAGCCTCACCAGTGCCCAGTACAGGGGGACAATCACTTCCCTAGTCCTGCTAGCCATACTATTCCTGATACAAGCCACGATGCCATTGGCCTTCTTGGCCACCTGGGAACGCTGCTGGCTCATATTCAGCTGGCTGTTGACCCAGGTCAACATCCCCAGGTCCTTCTCCACTGGGCAGCTTTCCAGCCCCTCGTCCCCAGGCCTGTAGCGCTGCATGGGGCTGTTGTGAGCCAAGTGCAGGACCCAGCACTTGGCCTTGTTGAAGCTCATACAGTTGGCCTTAGCCCATGGATCCAGTCTGTCCAGATCCCTCTGTAGAGTCTTCCTGCCCTCTGGCAGATCAACACTCCTGCCAAACTTGGTGTTACCTGCAAACTTACTGAGGGTACACTCACTAATACTCATTGATACACGTACTAAACAGAACTGGCCCCACTCCTAAGCCCTGGGGAACACGACTTGTGAACAGCTGCCATCTAGGTTTAACTCCATTCCACAACTCTTTGGGGCCAGCCATCCAGCCAGTTTTTTACTCAGCGGAGCATATACCTATCCAGGCTTGGCTTCACCCAAAAGGGAGACACTTTGAAGACTCTCAGATTACACTGCGTGATAGGCGGTGATGGTTGGCTGAAACAGTGCTGTCCTGATCGGAACTGTGATGGTGATGTGGGCACACACCCACCAACATGGAACAGAAATGCCCCAGTCAAGGAGAAGCCCTGCCCATGACAATAATCAGCTCTGGGTACTCAAGAAGCAGGAAAAATCACATCTAATGAGTCCCATGGCCAATAGTGTAACACTTTAACATAGACTTGGGCTTAGCCAGCCATGACATAATAGCAGGATATGGCTATCTGAATGAGGGACATGTGTCTTTTTCGATTTCTAGGGGGTATGTTTTAAGTCAGTTATGTAAAAAGGAAAATACTTATGGCAGCAAAAGTAGAAATGCTGAAACATATGGAACATAATTTCTAACAACCTGAGAGAAAATGTTGCCTAATAGCAGTTCTTGTCTTCTCTTTAGCAAGGCTAATCTTAGTCTTCATTTGTTTTCAAAATGACATTATTATTCAGTAAATAGAATAGAAGCCAAGAAACAGAAATTGCTCAGTTCCTGGCAAACTTTCTTCTCATTTTGCTCAATAATCATGATTATAATGATTTTATTCATAAGTCACATTAAACTTTTCCCTATGGTAAAATTAAATGCAATGGGTAGTGAATGCTCTGTTCCCTAAATGTAAAGCTAAAAGCAATACATCTTGCTCCTACATAAAACAACCATATTTATGCTCCACATAGTCAATGACTGAATCAGAAATAACTATGAACCCTGGCATTCAACTCTTCCTTTTCTTTTTGGTTAATAGCAGAACAAAATGTCAGTCTAATAAATTAAAACATCGAGATCTCTATCTATGGAGACCCCCTAATGTCAGAAAGATTGATACTAAATTGCAGGATGCAGAGTAATCAATGTCATCTGAGAGATCAGGATCCAGAGTCAAACACGACACTGAACAGTTGGATTTGTGCCCTGTTTTGTCCTAAAACATGTGCCATCAACTTTTACGTTTCCACCAGACTGAAGGGGACCAGCTTTAGGAGTGAAAAGGTACTTTGATGTGAACATTTTGCTGAATTGGGGTATCCTATGAAAGCAGAGGCTGGACATAATATGTTGTAGTAGAAAATAAGTTGTTACAATGGGAGGGAATACTCTGAAAACCAGACACCCAAGGAAATTACCCAGGGTCTGAAGTTAGCAAGCAAAATGTAAAAAAACCCACACCCCCTAAGCCCACTATTGCCTAGTGAAGGTATGTTGGGCTGCACCAGGACACCTACTGAGGGAAGCAGGACAACTGTACCAAAGCCAAATAATCTTTTATTTGGAAATGAACCAGCTGATTTTTGGAGGAGGAAGGCAATCAGCAGCACACTCACTTGGGGCTTGACAAAACCCTGAACCCAACAAAGGACACAGAGAACAAGAGGTAAGAAAGGCTGCAATGACTCAGATCAAAAACTTGCAGCCTTGGGAGGTGAGTGACTGATGGGCTGAGAGATGAGTGACTGATGTGTTTGTAAAAGGCACTGCAATTGTTTTATATTTGTTTGGCATTTGTGGAGGGTCAGTCTTCCGGGTTTATATCTGTCACCTACAGCAGACTGAGGTGATTTGAGGGAAGAAAACTTAATACTAAATCTGCTAAGGCTGTGTGAGTATAAAAGGTTCTGTAATAACAGTGGCAGCACTTACCTGAGGTATCTGCATTATTTTGGAGAAATGTTCACGTACGATTTATGACTGCGATGTTCAGCAACTCACTAAACCTAAAACATGTTTGATTATGCTTGAATAATATATATTGCTTCAATCAAGGCTTTGGCATAGCCATGACATAGCTCTTGGAGAATGAATGTCCCCACCAGTATTTTGAAGGCACAATTAGTTAAATGCATGGGATCTTTCAGCATAACGAGGACATGTAGTCCTATTCAGGTTACCATAATACAATAATAGAAGAGTCTATTGGTGAGCAAAGCAATACTGCTAAGCATGCTATATTTTGTCTGGCTCACCAAGTATATTTTCTGTAGTATGCTGAATTTTCCTGAAGTGAGGTCCTTTTTAGGATTATCTTTGTTACCTTGGGAAAACTGATGGTAATTCCCTGGGGTAGTGAGAGACAGGAAGACTTATGAAGACAGTGCAGGAGCATACCATCATGTCACCCTACCCTCCTATTTATGAACACGGTGGACAAAAGCAGTTCTGATGCGGTACATGTAGGTTAGCCTGATCTGAAACGTGTGGGGCTAGGAAGCCACACTTATCTCCTAAGGGCTGAAATGCCATAGTTAGGCAGAAGAAAATTAAAGATCGAAAGCATGAAAACTGTGCTGGGCCCTGAGCAGTACTGCTGCCTAAGAATAAACCTGAGCAAATAATGACATATATTTTTTAATTCATTTCTCTGTCTTGTTTCCAGCAGACTAGATGTCAGTAATCCATGTCTGTCTAAGTTTACATTGAATTATTTCCTTTTTATTGGTGGTGGCCGAAGGAAAATGTGATCAATGTTGAAACCACATCCCCCCAAATAAAGGAGTTAATCACCTGGTTCAACGGAGAGCACCATGGAAGAAGTACATTTAAAAGAAATAGAAGGTTTTGAATAACTTACTTTCATGTATATATGTATGCATATGTGTGTGTAGGATGTGTAAGAGCTGATATTTCTTTGTACCTGGTATTCTTGTGGAGTACCAGATACATCCTTGAAGGAAAGAATATGTCCTCTTTTGTGCCATGAATTTACCTCTTGAACTGCACATGGAAGAACATAAGGATTTACAAAGCTATTATAACTGACAGATTAAATTTCATGGGGATATGTATTTTAATTGATGGCCATAAAGGCAGTGCAGTAAAGGTTATCTTACAACTATATTTGGAAATCACTTTTATAACATCACTTAATTCCTCTAGAAGTTATCTTTAATCAAAGAAACTCTTTGCTAGTATTATTACATATATTTTACCTGAAAGTGACCCTACTTTGTCTTGCTATGACCTTATCTTATGTGTGATCCAGCAAGAATGGGAAATCATTTAGTTTCCCCAGATACTTTTGCTTCATATATCTTATGTAGATTTTCTATCCCCAAACAGACTAACCCAAGCATATAACCATTTGCTATGATATACTGAATTGCCTGCTCAAAAAATGGCTGGCACATAATGTTGTCCTCAAGCAGCCGATTACAAAACATTAGTAAATTGTGACAGAAAGCTGATTTTTTTCTTCCCTCTTGTTTTTTGAAAATTAAGATTTTGCAGGGGGGAGATGTGTTGACAGAAACCCAAAATAGTATTACGGTGTCATTTATGACATACAACGTAGAATCATTTTCACCATTAAAAATAGAAGAAACTAGAGACTCCAGTGTTTGTCTTGCAACACCAGGTCACGTCTCTCCCAGCCGCAGGTGGGCAGCTCACGTTCCTCCATCAGCGGCACTGTTTGCCTCCCCTCGCACTATCGGGTATCCACAAAGTGAATGATGGTACTGTGAGAAACAGCAATTTTAAAATCTCCCTAGGCTGTAGAAGAGCATCACCATTTCAGGGAAACATAATGTCTCGGAAGGCAATTTGGCTGGCAGTTTCGGCGTTTCAGTCTGTGTTTTCCCTCCGCCCTTGCTTAAACATACCGGCTGCTCAGCTGTGTGGGGCTGCGTACGAAGGCTGTAGGGCCGGCTGTAGTGGGGGTGGCTGTGGGAGCACCAGAGAAGTCAGAAGGAGCCTGTTTCCAGCTACATGACAGATCGAAGATCCTGTGGCTTGCCTTGGCTGGGGCTGTTATCACACGGCTCCTGCTCTGATGCGGGGCTGAGGAAGAGCAGTGAGCAATAATGAAATTTAAGCAGAATTTTCACCAGTGATCAGACTGGAAAAACAGGGACTTTCTGTGGAGTAAACCTGCACTGCTCAGCCTGGCAAATGAGTCAAAACTGGTATTTTATAACTGACTCAACTCCACGACTGTGCTCTGCCAGTA
Source organism: Eurypyga helias (assembly GCF_000690775.1). Taxonomy (NCBI): domain Eukaryota; kingdom Metazoa; phylum Chordata; class Aves; order Eurypygiformes; family Eurypygidae; genus Eurypyga; species Eurypyga helias. Next base: position 39,933 of record NW_010260354.1, read on the forward strand.
CAGGACTGGTTGGAGGCCAGAGGACCACTGTGCTCATATTAATTTACCAGGGTAGGATTAAAAAAAAAAAAAAAATTAATTACCAAATTAAATCATTGCTGGCCTTTATGCTACTGTTTGCAGAAGGTACACTGGGGGTCCGTTATTTTTCTGTTCTTTCTTAGGATTGATTCAGATTAATCAGAAATCTCCTGAAACCTTTACATAGTATTAGAGAGATTATGCCAGTTCATCAGCATCTTTAGTCTGAGTTTTTTGACTGCATAACAAGTATATATCCTTTCACCTCCGGGAACTGCACTTTCAGTGAATTAAAGACATGGAGACTGAAAAGTTCAGAGAAGTAGAGATGTATTACGGGGAGAAAAAAACAAACAACAAACCCAAAATTTGTACCTGCTAAGTGACTTCAGAAGCATATAACCTCCCTTTTGTCCCTGGTTAAAGACCGGAAAGCCTTGGTGAAAATACATCTGACTTGAAAGATGAACTTGCACACTGAGAAAAATCTGTTATAAAGGAAGAAAAGAGGTGTTGCAACATGCCTTTTGGGGGAAAAAATGTGCAGTTTAGATATGAAGAAACAAGTGTTCTTCCAAGGCTGATACTTTTACTCACCTTTTTGGCACCACATACCATGTGACATATTTAGCATATATCTTATTTCACAATTGTTTTGGGTTCAAAAGCCCTATGGAAAAACATCCTACTAAATTCTGAAGAGCTTTTCCATAAAATAAACATCTTCCTTTCCCAGTGTTTTTCTTTGTATATGTCTTCTTTAAAGGTTTGTGTTTGACTAAAGCTTTTTCCTTCAAAACCCAGACATTGAGAAAATAGCACTGCCAAGAAATCCTAATCAAGATTTAGAAGAGCCTGTTGCTATGGAAATAGCAGTGGCATCGTGTGTCAATACGACTTCTGCTGTGTTAAAAAGCAGGCTGAAAAAAACCAGAAAACTCTGGCCTGAGTAAAATAAACCAACAGAGCAAACCAATCAAGTGAATTATACCAATGATACATTAATGGTGAAAATTTATCCTTTATTAATTATGCTTTCATTGGCTCTTTTTACTTGTGGGCAGAGAGACTGCCTCCCCCCCAGGCAAGGGAATCAGAACAGAGAGGGATGACTTGCAGTCAAGCACCCAAAAAGATTTAGCTATTTTGCTGAGTATATATTTAGTTGGGGTGGTTGCATCTGCTCTCACTCAGCAGTCCTGACTCCAAGGGCTGAGAAATCATGAATTAACTCTGCAAAAATTAAGTAGTTTTTTGAGAGGAAAGTCACCCTACTCCAGGGGAGTGTGTGCATGAGGGCTGCTGTCAAGGTTGCCAATTATTCTCACAAACTGGCAGGGCCTCACAAGATCTCAGCTCCACAGAATCTCAGCTCCACAGAAAGCCTATGGCAGTTTATCCTAAATCCCAAATCAATCTGGATGCACTGCCCAGGTATCGTTTCTATCCCATCAAAGTCCAAGACACAGTAGCCTTCATCTCCAGCTTGCCTGTCTGACAAGATCCCCACACCAGTTTTGTCCTTTCAGCTCCCTCCACATCCTATCCATCCACTTAATTTTGGCCTTCTAATATTCAACTGCTATGCCACTTAAATTGAGGCAAAAACATCATGCTGTACTGCAAAAATTGATCAAAAGTTCAGGAGTAACAGGGTCTAATCCTAAATCTATTGCAATATCAGTTCTTGAGACTATAATAGCCCTCCTTCTATTTAGTTTAATCTCTAGTTAAAAGATTACTGAAGTTGAAGATATATATAGTTATTTGTGCCTGAAGAGTTAACAGCCTTGGAGGTGAATCAGTGTGATTTGCACCTCTCCCTGGTCCTGTCTCAGGATGTTTTCCATTCCACCACTTTGGCAATACTCAAGAATGTGGAGTCAATTTAAAGATGAAAGCTCAGGTTGTAGAACAAGAGCTGAGTGGCACCTGCCAAGCAAGACATCTGGATGCCTATCCATTTTAGGACTCTTCATTGGACATAACTGTATGTACAATGTGCAAAACCTTGTTTTCTGGGTACCCTGCATCTGAATAACTGGGTTTAGATCTGGGCAATCATCTGACTGCTGCAAAACCTTCCTCCAAAACTATACACTTTTGAAGAAGGATGTGGTGTTTGATGTCCAACACGGAAAAGCCCATATTATACAAGATACCTAAACCTAGTGTTGGCAGATGGATCCTGAAAGTCTCTGGCCTGTGTGCTATGAATCCATGTCTGATCCATGCCATGAACACCAAGGTGATCCAGTGCAGATCCTTGTAAACTGCCTCGTGCCGGTGATGACTGCAGTGAAACTACTTTTAAAAACTAGAACAGAAATGTCTAGTTATCTCAACTGAAGTTCTCCACCTTCTAATTTCACCTGATATGGCCTCAGGAGGAAAAAAGAAACAGGAAGAGTTAAGTCCAATGTTGGTAGAAGGACATGCTCTAAAAGCCTGACTATCCAGATGGAACAGATAAATCTGTTACTCCTTCTCTAAATACCAACACTGCATAATTAGCAGCTGCTAAAATAATGGAAGCCAATTGAAGAAAAACATGGTATGCTCTACATTCATTTATTAAATACCTTATGTTTCCAAACACAGCTTTCCATATTTGCTGAAAAACTATGTAGCTTCTTGCTCTACACAACCGAGCAAAGATGACAGCGCTGAAATGAGCTATTACTATTTCCATCAGGAAGATATGGGGAACTAGTCTGTGTCTTTGAGATGAAAATATATATTCATCAAATAGAAAAGCTTTAAAAAGCAGCACTATCTAAGATATCAACATCCCGTCTCCCTTGGAGACAGCTAAACCCCACATTTATCTAAATTATCTTGGTAATATGACAGAGTGATTGCTCACTAATGGTCAGTAACAGTTTTCTTTGTCATTTTCCTAGTCATTACCTCCTCAGAATGAACTCCAGAATAAACTGCTGATGCATCGTGACTAGAATATGAAGCGTACCGTTACAACAGAGACCATTTCTATTAAACTCACGAACCCTATATTGGGCTTCTGACATTTTCATTTAGAAAAAATAATACCCCGCTATTACAAATGCTGATGAGCTTAGAGATATTTTATGCGTAAACCAGAAGCAAAGTAATATTTATTTTGCAAAGCCGTCTTCTACTTTCTTTCTTTTCACCCCACAGCTACTCACACACAGGAGTCGCATTTTCCACAAAACGAAGAGCACTCTTCAAAGAAGGCTGGTTTTGTGCATACTGTATTTCATGGCCCATTCAGCTGCATTTTTTTTAATTTGGATGTTTAAGTCTATTTGCCCTTTTTCAGGAGCTGGAGAGAATCACTGATTACACAGTCTGCCTGAATCTCGTTTCCCCTGCTGAGTCTGAGAAAAACTCTCACAGAGGGCTCATGCACATGGCAGCTGCTTATTGACTCCTTCTCCAATCAAAGAGTGGAAATCTTCAGTGCTGAGATCCATTGTCTTTATTTCAAATTAAATGGAACTGATCTGTTGATCTGCAAAGATGGAGGAAACAAAAACGCTTGAGCAGAAGTAGTCAAGGAGCCAAAATGCTGCCACGTGGTCTCATGATTTTGAAAATCTGCATCAGCCTAGAAGAACAGCATTAGGGTGACCATAAAGGAAAATTGTATCTTCCCCAATGTCACACCTAACAGGTACATACTGATCCTTTAGGGAGTCCTAAAGAATGAAGGGTTGCTGAAATGCCGTGGAGATTCTATACTGTATCATCTGCCCTTCTTTTCTGCAAGAGCAGATCCTGGATGGGCAGCCATAGAGTGACAGAGGTACTTCCTCCTGTGAGCTGTCAAATGCTCTCCCAACCTTGCAAAAAAACCATGTACAAATAAGCTATACCTACAAAAAGCTGTCAATACATATATTTTTTAAACCTCTGTTGTATTTAGGAGAGAGGAGAGGATCACAGTGTGCTCTGACTCCAAACAAAGAGGGGCCAACCTGAAAAGGCTGATATTTCTAAATCATTAGGGCAGAAGGACACAAAGAGTTAGATCCAATTTCTCTTAAAACAGGCCACCAAGCCACATAATGGTTCACAACAATGGGGTTCAGGTCAGGTCCTCAGTTTAGCTAATCCAGAGGTGCAGAGTTTACAAAAGAAAAACAAGGCATAGGTAATATGAAAAAGTGCAGAACCTTGTGAAGTGCGTTTCATTGCTGACCCCCAAGAGTAGACAGTGGTTATTTAAATCCATCCAGGTTCTTCCAAAAAGTGCCATCTGGAAGCATTAGGAACCCCCTACCCCCAGAGCACGGTGGCAGAGAGCCTGAGGAGGAGCGGCCCTGAGCTGGGCTTTGGGGCTGAGCCATGTCCCAGGGCTACGCAATGCTCCCCTTGCCAAGGTTTTGGCTTACTTGTGGCAGTGGATTATACAAAAGCTTGTTGCCACCAGCTTTCAGGAACAACTTTCCACACAATACAGATGTATTCTTTCTCTTTTAAAGAGAGAGAAAAAGACATGGAGCTGAAGTCTGATGGTGATTAGACTTTTGGAGTCCAGGTTGCCTCATTCCCACTGCTTTCCCTGGAACACGGTGTTGAAAATTTGCATTTTTCTGTGTATATGCAAACAGTACCTCTCCTTGGCAGGCAATGTATTTACCTGAGAGGACAGTGAATGACCAGCATAGAAGGAAAACATTTTTCCCTGATGAAGTGTTGGTGCATCATGGCTTGTCATGCCTATTTAAATTCTGTTTCCTTATTTTGAAAAAGCCATCTACCATCTGAATGTGATCAGTCTTCTTGAGGGCTAAGAAACAAAACGGTGTGTCAGTTCCACATGCGGAATCGTCCATGAGGCTGAGGCTGGGAAGTCATCCTGAACCATGAGTCCTCCCCTCGTGGGGTGAGGGAGTTATGCCTTCAGTGCATACAGCAAGAATTCCCAATACATCCATGGATTAGCATGGACGTACTTGTCATCTAATACTCTGAAACCAGATGAATTTCTAAATTTTCTAGATGCAGGATAAGAAACACAACAAGAACCTGGGTGTGTAAGACCAAACAGGCTGAGGTGGGCAAAAGCTCAGGTTAGATCATTATCATATCTCGAGTGCCCAGCATTGCATGGGTATCCACATTTGCCACATTTTGTGGCAGCAACTGAGTTCCACAATTTAATTATTCATTCTGAGTGAAATTGCTTCATTTTTTGATACTTGCTGGAAATGTCATTTAATGCCCTTTTGTTGCTGCATGTGATAAACAGTCACTAATTTTTCACCTCCTCTATACTTCTCTCTCTCTCCCAAGTCAAGTTTTTTTAAGCTTATCATATACGGAATGTATTCCCATAGACAAGAGTTGAATGTTAAATGACTGATTTGCAAATCAAGTAACTTAATGAAATGTTTTTAAATAAAGCTAATATGCCTAAGAAGAATAACTATTTGAAGATGGAGATCAGTTCAGCTGGTGCTGAGATGGGTAAGAGTGTTTTCACTGTTTAGTCCTCTGCTCTTGGAACAAATTCAAACACTCAAAGATTTTCAAATATATATATTAATAAATAAGCAGAAAAAATTTCATCAGGAACCACCTGAGTATGTGTGGGAGAGGTGAGAGGAGGCAGGAGGAAAGGAAGAAGGAGTTTAAGCTAGCATAGAAAATTCCCTTCCCAAAATCATTTGAACACAATAAGAAATTAATCTATTCCATATATTCCCCACTATAATGAGTTATTTTTGCTTCAGGATGCCAATCAATTCTGCTGACAAAGACCTCAAACCTTCAAATGTCTTGCATGAACTAAAAATCCGCACTTAAATTTAACAGCGGGTTAGGAAGAGATACTGTAAAATGTTGCTGCATTGATGGACTAGGAAAGTGACAATGGCTAATTTATAGGAAAATAACTTAGTTCTCTAAGGTGATTTAGTCTCTCTACCTTTTATCACTGTGTCTAGGAACTTAGCAGGCTACACAGGCACAGTACCTCTTTCCAAAATGTGCAGTAGATCTGCAGACAGATGTTTTGACCATTAAGGAGTTTAATCCATGTTTGCACAATCCCAAACCCAATCTTCCCAGTGGGCTTGCCTGAGGGGGAAAATGAGGTAAGGGAAATAGTAATACTACAAAGAAATGCCTCTATCCCAGCTTGGCAAAAGGTGAAGTCTAGTAAGAAACCAGCTACATGCCTGGGGTATGCCCGCTGGCGTGAGACCAGGGTGCCAAAGCGGATTTGAGCAGTAGGTTGGGGGTACCTCAGGACAACTCCTCGGGAAGTGACAGCACAGAGTAATCAGTGCTGATTGCATAGTGGGTGGTTCCCTGACCAGACTGGCCTCTGAGGTGGACAAAAGATAGCTTAATTTTTATCATTACGGATATGGTCGTATTTGCAGGGAAACTGAATTTTTAGGAAAATAAGTTTTGGTATTTTGAAAATGAACAGGAGGTCTTTTTGACCTTAAATGACATGCACAATTCTCTAATCCTCTCAGAAGCACCCTAATCACGTCACACGAACAATTTAGACGAGCTCCAGGCCACTCTAAAATCAGGGGCCATATGATTGGCATTAAACTAAAAACATTTTAATCCTGCTGCAAGATTAAAAGGGTGCTGAAAACCAAAGTGGTGTCCTCATCTCCCTCTGAATGAAATATTTCATTCACTAGAAACAGGAAGCTCTAGAGAAGAAATGCCTGCACACTGGGGTGGATGAGAGTGTGCCTGGAGGGCTTTTCAGCTTTTATACATCCAGCTATTGACTTCAGGGAGGTTGCTCCAAACTGCATCACTGTTGCTGAGAGCACTCTGATCTCCAGCTCTCAGACCTTGCTCAGTTCAGGAATGGCTTATCTGTAGCTCCCTAATAGAGAGGCTTACGAATAAGTGGCTCAGCTTGGTAAAAGCCACTTTATAAGATGCCTGCTACAATACAAAGCTTCCTTCTTTGTTTAAAAGGTACTAGATTTATAGGAAGACAGCAGCGGTAGTCCTTTCCATCGGTTAATGAGAGCACATTGTTTTATTAGAGCAGAGAAGCCAATAAAAATATAAAGGTTGAGTCAAAATTACTTTGATGGAGCTGAAAAAATATGATTTTAGGTATTTGTAAATGATTAATTCCATCCTGGACCTAGAGACAAAAACTGAGCACTTTTAAAAATCTCTGCATACTTACAAACTGTGAACATGGGGCTGATGTTATCCTATTTAATTATTACAGCTGGCTGACCATCACCAGCCTGGGCTTTCTCTTGGAGCAATGGGATAAAAAGTGTTCTGAAGGTGACTATTTCTTTAGGCAGGACTGAAGGATCCTGGGTGTTGAGGCTTCTAATTTTTGCAATCCAGAAAAGTACCTGAAGTTCCTAAATCCAGGCTATAGGCTGAAAATACGAGGAGGAATTACTGCCATCCCACCATTTCTTCATTATTTTATCTGATTAATTGGGTCTTCAACCAAGACTGGATGGGGGTTTTCCCTTATTATCTATCTGTTTGTGCAGTATACAGGTCACGATAATAAACAAAATCCAGAGTGCTGTGCTAAGAGGGAGTACCTACATTTATTCACCCATCCATGTTCCAGTTCATGGCAAATTTCCATTCGGGATAATGGAAATTATAGTATATTGGTGGGAGATGACAATTCAACATCTTGAGATAGAGGAGATAAAAAATCAAAAGGAAACTTGCAGATTCAGCATCTTTATTACACTATCATAATAGCAGAGCATATGTTTTCTTTTAAAGACATTCCATTAATATGTTACTTGCTTTGGATTCTTGGATTTAAAAAAAACCAAAACTTAACCAGCACTGTACTGGAAATGTGCTGCAAGAGGAACCCTGATGCTATGGTAACAGAGCTGCACGGCTGTGTGAGCCACGCTGATGTGAGAGCCATGAAATGCTGGCTTTGCTCCCATCAAGTTCAGTGGGAAGAAGCTTCGTGATTTCAAGCCCATGAAATCACTCCTTTTGTTTCTACATCAATGCGGGGTTGTTTTTCTCCAGATAATTTCCCTTCAAGGTAAACTGTTTAAGGAACCATGCATACAAATGATATAGGTTAAATTGACTTCTTTGAAGTCATCTTTTCAATAATTTTCAATAAATAATCCGAATTTATTCAGGATTGAGCACCCAGATAGCTAATTTTAATTCAGTTGCATCTTAGCTTTACTCACATTTGTATTACTTTACTTTGCAATTAGTCCACAAAATGTAAGTCCATGTAAATATGCATGTCAAAGATATGAAATAGTCATACACAACTTGCCCTGTATTTACCGAGTGACTAGTAGCCTCCTGAGTCTGCGTTTTCAAGGTTTGATTTCAGGCACCATAGTAGGTGTGAACAGGCAGATAGCAATTCCTTAATATTAAGGTTCAATGTTCACTAGTCATTTCTGATAATGTAAGCTGCATGCTCAGAAATGTTGCTGGGATCAGGTGACTGACAACAGCCATCTTCCGAACAGCCCCCAGGCCCTTAAGGACATTGCCTGACTTGAACTGTAAATCTCTCCAATTATTTCTCAGTCTGCACGTACTTTCAGACCTTGAGAGAGTTTTACTGAAAACAAACAAACCAAAGTTGCTAATTTAAAATTGATTGCAGTACTGTTAATTATGCCTAGTGTCATAACTCACTAAACGGGTCACAGCAGAGGAGGAGAGGCATATCTAGCAGCTCAGTGTTTCTAGGGTGAGTATGCGGCAGACTTAGCCTTTACTTTAGGAATTTAATTCCAATGCTGTATCCTCAGAGTTTTAGGGGAGGCCTTGCCAACTCTTCCTAACTTCTGTATGCCTATGGAGAAAGGTGCTGTTGGTAGAGACCCAGCCCACCCTGCGTGGGAGCCTCGCTCCCTGCACCGGCTGTTTGGAGAGATCTGAATGATCGCAGGGGCACTCCAGGCCATTGAAGTGGGGTGATTGCCCCTCCCATCGGCATAAATAGCCAGAGAGGTATGGTAGGTGCCACAACACTCTGTGGGTTTGGTCTGCCTGGACCTCTTGTGAGGGCTGTGCACTAGTTAGGGTACCTCTCCAGGGCTGCAGGACCTGCTCAGCTTGGGCAGGATTGAATTCTGTCTTCCACATTTTAGGAGAGAGCTGAACCCACCGTAACAAGGGATGTGCTGATGAAATGACTTTTGAGTGTGATCCCCTGCACGGGAACCCGTGAGCCATGTAGCCCGGTGAAGCCTGCAGAGGGGGACATCTGCTGCCTGGGGCAGGCGGCTGGGGCCCTGTTTCCAGCCTGGCTTGCTCTTAATTCATTCACTGTCCCACACAGTCTGGGAAACTGGGACCTGAATCCCAGCAGACGTGAGCAGGGGATAACGCATAACTTCATCGCTGCTTTAACATGCCTTGTTAAAGAGAACCTTACAGCCCTCTGATTTTAAAATTGCTCTAGAGCAGACCTTCTTTCATCTTTTGCCAGACAAGATAATGATTCTGGTGCTCATTTTTTCCCTTTAAAAGAAAAAGCCAAATGGAGACTGTGCAAATAACACTATGGCCCTTAAAGAAATGAAGACATACATATTGAACAGGTGTAACATCACTTCAGTAGACATCTCCAAGTACATGAAAACCAGCCCCAGCATAGTAGACAGTAAAGAAATAGGATTAATCTTTTCCAGAAAAGTTCTTTGGATTAAATCAATCAGGTTTTGTTTACAAATTGATCCTTGGAAAATTTTGACTAGGTTGGCCTGCAGCAGCCATACTCAGGGTACCTTGGCAGCATTTTCCTCAGAAGTGAAACATAGTTTGAAAGCACGCATTTATGCATGCAGTATGCAACACAGCAAGTATCAATGCAGAGATGCAAGGCAACAATAGGACGTTGCTCGTGCAACTTCCTTCAACTGTTTTTGTGTATTATTAGCAAAAAAATTTGGGCTCCAGGACCCTGGTGGGACTTCTCATCTACTGAAAGTTAAATGAGTATGAGGAGTGTAGCAAGAAGTGGGACAATGTCAAGATAGGAATGCTATAGGGCATCTTGAAGATAGTTGTAATGACTTTCAACCCTGCCATGTTTATGGCTAGGTGCTACCCTCCCTGTCTTCAGTACCCCTCTTGTACCTCCCTCACTTCCTCCTGCAGTGCTCAGGCAGACATCCCTCTCCTGCCTCTAGGAGTGAGAAGCCAAGAGCAGGTGTTGTGGGCAGGAGTACTGAGATATTCCAGAAAGTCACTTAGAGAAGGAGCAGCTGAGACCAACTTCCCATCACTCAAATGCGTGTCTGATGCGCTGATCTAAAAATAAACCCGTGCAGTCAGTGAGATGTGGCAGTCCGTTACAGTCTCCACTTTGCCTTTGCTTGCTGTGTCCTCACAGATTATGGAGCAGCACAGCTTCAGAGCATCACCTGAGCTGATCAGACTAAGCCTGCCTATGCCCTGGCAAATAAAACAAGTAGCCACTGAAAAATGAAGGTATATCTTTGTGTGTGATGCTTCAATGCAAATAGTTGTCTAGACAGCAGCCTGAGACAAATCAATACCTGTAATAATGCACATCATGCTCCAGTAACTGCTACAATCTGCATAGAAGGACTCGTGCTGGACAAAGAGGAAACCTGGGCTCCTCAGGGAGAGGGCACTTAACAACAAATTCTCATTAAGTGAAAATTACTTGCCAATGAAAGATTAAGCCAGTTGGCAACTGGACAAAAGATGGGTGTGTGGCAGGGGAAGAGCACATAATGTTTCCTAGTACCTGCTGCCAAGTCTGTGGTGTTGTCGTTCAATGTAAGTGGCAAAAAATACTGCAGGTTTGCTCCTTTCCTGTCGCCCATAGTTACTTTTTAATTCCTTTTTAAGAGTTTGCCCACTATTCGTACAGAAGAAATGAAAGACAGGTCTATTAGAAAATAACTGGAAAGATTATTTTTCCAACTTTAATTAAATATTGTAAAGAAATAAATTTCTGAGAGAAAAATGTGCTCATATTATGGTGTGGGTTTTTCTTTTTTCCCCCAAATGTGTGGTTGGGCTATTAGTAAGAGCACTGATGATTTTCTATACAGATCTGGTGGAATAGTTTTTTCATTTGCATTTCAAAGAAGGAATTGGATGTGTGACTCATGCAAGAAAAGAAAATAAAACAGAAAACAAACAAAAAAACCCAAACAAAAAATAAAACACAAAGAAAGAGAAGCATCACACTGCTACAAATACCTCCTAGATGTACCCTGGAAAGAGGAGTGTTCACAGCTCACTGTAGCTTCATCCCTGACAAATGGCAATTAATATGCAACAAATTTTGACCAATTTGTGCAAGAAAAAGCACGTACATTGTGTGTTCAGAAGCTGAGGGGGAGGGTTTCAAATGCTTTAATTACCGAGCGTTGGCTTCACACTGCAAGTTAATGCCTCTTTACATGTGCCCCTGGCAAACAACTCCCTCGACAAACCCAGGAAGCAGTAGACCCATGCAGACGGAGCTCGACTTCCATCAATGTCCTTGAGAAGCTGGACCTGACATCCCCTGGGACCTTGCAGACCTCATCACCTCTGGCACCACGGACTCCGTGCCGTGACGGCTGGGGGAGCTGGTGCAGAGGAAGGATTTGCATTCCCTCTGCTTGGTCTTGCCACAACTAAATAACTGAAACCCACGGTGGGGAGTGTGTCTGTCTCCAGCGCTCTGCCTCCTGCCACCTGATCTCCCAGCTATGCAGTCCCTCACTCTGCTTTCCAGCCAGCACCAGGCGAGAGCCCAGCCGCAAAGGGAACAGCCTGGCCGAGACAGTGAGTACGATGATTTAAATGGAAAAAGTCGGACAGTTGTCAATAGAAAGGAAATGAGTCGGAATCTAAATCTAACTAAAAGAAGCTACACAGATTACCGACACTGTAAATTGGATTAAAATTAAGTCCTACAAGAAAATCAATGCAAAGCGGTAAGGAAGTAAGTCAAGATGACAGCAGAATGAGACACGGGCTCTCTGAGAGCTTATTCAAGAGAACCAGCCAGAAGTAGAAAAGAAAATTTAACTGAGACAATCCGAATCTAAATGGTAGAAAAATAAAGGGAAATTGAAAGAGATTAGGGAGAAAGCCCAAGGAAAATATTTTTAAGAAGGTTATAAATCAGTATGTGAAACAGAAAATGGGGGGAAAAAATAAAAGAAAGAGGCAATTTTAATTATGTCTTAGAGCAAGTGAAATTAAGTGCCTGGGAATAATTTTTTATACCATGCTTTTGTTTACATAGAAGTAGACTTTGATTGACATGCGGATGTTTTTCAGAAAACAAACTGATTTGTTTTTCCCAGTATATGCAGTTAAAAAGCTTCTGAAATTTGTCCTCACCCCATACCCTGAAAAACGCCAGTTTTTGTTTTCTCTTCTCTTTTACAGGTTCATCCATCCATTAGAGAGGAGCTGCCCCAGGCTGCGGGCAGCTGGAGCTGCCTGTGTCCTTCTCCAAGGGACCAGGACGCAGGAGCTTGTACCAGGGAAGGCTTTACCTTTGCTCGGCTATAGCTACAGTACCACTGGATGTCACTGTTGTTTCATGAAAGACAAAATCTTGCTGACAGCATTTTGACAGATAATGGTTAGTAAACAAACATATATGTATTTATATTCCCTTCCATCCAACTGTTCTGCACAAGGATCGAAATGACAGAATGACCGTGCCACTCCCAGGCTCTCACTCACATTTTGGTGACTATTTTACAGTGATTGTGTTTATGGGTCCCTTTGTGGCACTGTAAGAGGCATCTTCTCCATAAAGAATTGCTTTCTGATGTGGTAGATGTAGGGTCTGTAGAGCTTCCATAATGCATTTCTACTGTATTTCTGAGTTTTTGCTTCCATTTGTATTATTTCCTGGGAAATGTTTTAACTCAGCTGCACTGACTGCAGCTGTGTGTGAGAGTGCATCGTCCACTGGTGTCTGCAGCCCTGGAGAGCCGGGCATTGCTGGGGGCAGCGCTGCCCATAAATCAGGGTTACCCTGGAGCTGCCTGCTTCTCTCCACCATTACAGAAGAGTGTGCAGAGACTCTGCCCCTAAATCAGGCACCTCCTGTAAGAGCTAGTGAGAAGCTCAGACCCCATTTCTTACAAAGGGAAAAGCTTTTTTTTCCCCTCCTGGTTGCCTGAGGTGGTATTCAGCTGGCCAAATGAAGACATATAACTCTCTTTAGAGTCACTAAAGAGGAACAGGCAATTCCAGGAAAGTGATTCATCCCGTCTGAAAGAACACTTCTAACTGATGGGTCAGGTAGGTAAAGGCTTACAGGCACCTATTTCTGCCGACTGATGCTGCAGGAGCCATCAGTGACCAGCAGAAGGGTAGACTAGTCAGACAAGAAGAATCCTACCCATCTTACCTGACAGAGGCGCCCCTCCAGTGGGGTTTTTCCGAAGCAGTGTGTTGATCTTTCCTACATAAACTTCATAATTAACGATCTTTGAGCCAGCTTTCTATGCTTTCTTTTCCCGAACGCTAAACATGCCAGAACAGGCATGCGACGCCAAGTGACCCACCCCAAACTGCCTACCAGGAACGGGCCTGGCCTGTGCTATCACCACAGGACTGACTGGTTCAAAAGAGTCCTTGTTAGCCCCCACTGAAAACACACCAGGAGCTGACCTGACAATTTGGCAGTACAGCCAGTGGCATCCCCATGCCCAGCAAGGCTCCCAGCACCATTCCATTATCAGTGCTGCAGCCTAGGTGCCAAAAAAGTGTTTCCTGGTGGTGGCAATTACATAAACCCCAGTTTCAGCAGTCACCAGATCCTAAAGGCTTATCTGGTATATCAGGCACATAAAACTGTTGATATCTGCAACGGGACATGAAATACAATGCTAAGGAAGTGGTCTTCTATTTGTATAAAAATAGACTGGCTCTGTTAGCTGTTTTTCCACCTCCCACACATACGAAATTCAAGCAACGCTGTTATAGACTTCTTGAAGACTTCAGAGACCTCAGCCAGCACACACGGTCCATGCAATGAGGTAGCATCTGTGGACTCCTGCACAGGAGCAGGGCATCAGAGTCCAGCTCCTCTTAAGAGGTCAGGCAAGTCTGAACAGGGTAAATAAAGAGAATAAGAAGTTTCTGATAGTTGCCTAAATTCCTTCACAGAGAGGACTAAAAGAAGAGGCAAAGCTTGAGAATTAAAGCCTAATTATTCCAGTGAGGAGTTAACACATTTGGGGCTAAAGGTCATGAATGCAGACTGGTCTAAGAGATTTGCCAATTTTAATTAAAAATTATGCCAAAACCAGTAGGTAGAATAACACGTGCTGTGCATATTGTAGAGTAGCACTCCCCAGTCCTTGCTGTTTTTAACAGTGCTATTTTAATTCTGTGTCCATAAATAAAGGATTGTGGAATGACTACCATCATCTAATAGGGCACAGCAAAATGCGTGAGTCATGCAAAGTTGGTTTCAGGTAATCAAAACAATAAGACATTTCAAAAATGAGACTTTCAGGAGTAATTGTTTGGCATGGGGCTCCTCTCCGGTGTGAGAGACGATTACCCTATTTCACCACAGAACAAACCTCTTCCATCACCTGCGTTTTTGGGCTACTGGTACCTACGGAGGCAGAGGGAGGAAACGTCTTCCCACACAGACACCCTAGTTGCATCTTCTGGGTCTCATTTTGTTTGCCATCAGTAGGCTTGTACCTGCCAGGTGGCTGAGAGCACTCTGTGGAGGTGTGCGGTGCTTCTGGGCTCCAGCCCGTGTTCCCCATAGCTGTGGGCAGGCCGGGCAGCTGAGCGTGCCCGGCTCGCCCCGCGGGCGTGTTGCCAATCAGCCGCAGCCCGTGTGTCCAACAGGCAGAGCTGCATATAAATTATCTGTATAAATTTAAGCAGCATGCAGAGCACTCGGAGAGATGCTGCGAGGTGTGGGGCAGGGTGAGATTACAGCCCTTTGCCTCCTCCAGTGACGCAGTGGTTGCACAAGACCCCATGGGTGCAGGGAGCTAAGATCCCCACACCCGTACTTTTTCCCCAGGTCTGGGGTTCCTCAGGGCAGAAGGCAAGGCTAAAAACACCTGTTTTTCCATATGCATCTTTATATGCATTTTTCTCTAATTTGTTGCTGTTATTCCCATCACCCAAAGTGTGCCGAGTGACTTGCAGAAGATGGAGCAAGCCCGTTCCTGCCCGTAAGAGCTCACATGTGTTTGCTTCCCGAGCTGTTTCTTGTTACGCATCCCTGTGGCGGCCGTGGAGATCTGATCCGCTTCGCGCCTGTGGCTCGGGCACTTGGAGATTGTCACCGGCAGGGAGCTGAGGACCATTGTTCCTTCACGCCCCGCAGCACAGGGAGGCTGGGAGACAGACACAGCCCACTTTGGTGCGAGGATTCAGGCTGACACGGGATCTCCTCCTCGCGGCTCCGAGCACGCCAAGAGCCACGCACCAGGGAGCCCCGGCCCTGCTGCAAGCATTTCGGGGGGCAGTGACACCCAGCGCGGGAGCTAAGAGCATCGTGGTGCGGCATCCTTTCAGAAAGCTTTTTGCGTTTGCTGTTATCTCCACGGGTTAAATGTATGCAAATTAAACATGGCTGGTAGCCGCTAAATAGATATTTCTTGCCAAAAATATCTGCTCTCTGGGCTCTCCGCCTCTCATGCGTTTGCAGACCGCATCAGATGCCGCGTAAGTAATTCTCCAAAATCTGCTGACACTGATACCAGTATCAGGCGAGAAGTTCCCAGCCCTCCCTGCTTCTCCCCTTTAATCTTTTTTTTTCATGATTTTAGGCTTTTGCTTTTACATTTCTAAGCAATTAATTTTTTGGCTCCCACGTAGGATCAACAGGTGTGGAATGACTGGCACAGCCCTGATATGCTCCATCTGGTTGCTGCTGATAAGGTAATCCTGCGGGCTGAGGGGCAATATCTCCAATAAGCTTAAGAGGCAGCAGCCTAATCTATTTGCAAGAGAGAACAAGCCCTGCAGCCAACATTGTGATTCCACTGGGACGACTGGGCACAGACAGCACTTTCATAGGCACAGTGGGGAGGCTTTCACCCAGCTATTTTTCCCCTGGGAGCAATGATTCATCAGGTGCAGTCGTACCCCTGCTCAGAAGAAAGAAAAGCTTTGCATTGTAACTTGCCCTCCCCCCCCCTTCATGATTTTTGAATCAAACTAATTATTGATTTGCTTCTTTACCTCCATAAGCTCTTGGGTCCCTATTTAATCTTCCCCAAAGCAATGGGAAAAGTCGATAATATTGGCTTTTTTCCCCTGTAACTTCCATAAAACTATTGCAGCTGTTTGGTTCTGAACGCGGGGTGTGAGAGCAGTGGGGGTGTGTTCAGTGTGCCCTCTGCAGATGAAGGTCTCTGTCTTCTCCTTCGTGCAGGTCTGGGTCTGCCGTTACAGCCAGGAGAGCTGTGCAGGCACCCTGAGTGCCGCCTCGCCTCCCCTCCGAGTGTTGTCCTGGCTCGTGGCATGAACCACGGACTGCCATGCCCAGAGCATCACAAACCCACGCCTGCGCCTTTCATGGCGCCCATTCTGTGGGATTTCAGCCAGCAGCTTTGGAGTTTATTTTATTGATGATTTCTGTTCTTAGCTTTCACTTTGTGCTTACCCTGTTCAAATACAACTTGCAGCTTCCCCCCAGAAAGGTGCGCTGTGGGTTCAGCGGGCAAGCTGCCCCACTGAAGGCACCCAGGCATCCGCACGGCCCTGCTGTAGCTCCTTGGGGAGCCACAGGAATTAACAGCTCATACCCTCTCCTTGCAGCTGGGGCAGGTGCAGAGGGAGGTTTTAAGCTGTTCTCCACCTAGAAAAAGCAGCTGGCAGTGCTCTGGCAGGCGCTACCCCACACGCAGGATGGGGTTATCACACATGGGCCGTGGTGTGCTGCAGGCAGCTGCCTCTGAGGAGCTGCCACCCCACGCTGGTCTTTGCCCTCCAGAAATGAGCACGAGCAGCATCACTGGCAAACACGGCACTGCTTGCAGCGACGGGAGTTACCGCATCATTGCATCACGCTTTCTACCTTTGCTTCTGTCGGCCACAGTCATTCCTGCCGTGTGAGTGCACAGCGGATACGCTTGCCTGTGCCCGAGAGGGCAGCAGCCGGCAGCAACCCTTCAAAGTGGGGGGGAAGTGGGGATCACATGGGCTCTCTTGCAGGAATAATTAAGCTTTTTGTCTTCTATAGCATAAGCGGCTGCGGCTGTCGGAGACTACACCATCTGCCGGTGAGCTCAGCAAGGCAGCTCGCAGCAGCGAGGGAGGATTTCTGCCATCATGTCCCCTCCCGCGGGAAGGGGTGTCTCAGCCATTTCTAATGCCCAGGGCTCCCCAGGAGTAATGGGAGCCCTTCGTCCTGCCAGTTCACTGTGACGGATCCCTGTGCTTCCACCTGCTGCACTGGAGAAGGGACAAACCCAAATGCACCCCAGAACGTGCTGGGGGACCACCGCTGTCCCATGCAGTGAAGGCACCGTGAGGCCAAGGTGTCTTGCCTTGCAGTGAGATCCCAAAGGGAAGATGGGGGGGAAGACACCACAGGAGGAGGGTGGTGAGGTCACCCAGAACACCTAGACCTCATCTCCCACCACGTGTCCCCTGCAAGGAGGTGTCCCCTTCCTCCCCTCCTTGCAGGAGACACGTGGTGGGAGATGAGGTTGCTCCTCTTGGGGTGTTGAAGCAGCAATGCTGGGCTACAACTGGTGTAGCTGGTGTCCCCCCCTTGGCTGTGGGGGATGAGGCCAGCAGCTTCAGTTTTAACCAAATACACTTTTCCTGCCCCCGTGATTTACAGTATTCATGGATTTATCAGGTGAAAAATTAAGATTGTCAGACTAAATATACATAGTTGATTCTCCATTCAGAGAGAGCTTCATCTCTGGTGCTTCCTTTCTAAATCCCCCAAGGACGTCTGGGCTCAGAGACAAGACTTCCAGCTCCCAGTTGGGAAGCAGGTAGCCCCTCTTCTAGCACTTTTAAAACCGACATCCTGGAGATGAAAAGTGGCTCTCCCCCTATCCAGCCCCAGGCAGAGGGGTTCCAGCTGCACCCCCATCAGCACCCCATTTTTCCAGGGGCCCACAGACCCTCTGCAGCCACCAAGCCTGCGCTCACACTGGGCACTCAGCTGAGGCACTACTGTTTGTGTCGGAGACAGCAGGTGAGGAAGGAGGAGCATCAGTAATTACATGGAACCGTTTATGTGAGGCTTTTGCATGTGCCTTTTGGGACAAGGACAGGGCACAGAGGTGATGGGAGAGGTCTGCGTGCTGTCGTCCCCTCTCAGACAGAAGGGATAAGGCCAAAATTCTGCTTACTTTTGCACCTGGGTAGCTTCACTGGTGCTAATTAAGTGGTGGGAATGGAGGATCTGTGTAAGCAAGATTCAAATCAGACACTGGTATTTAGCTCTGCTTCAGGTCCTCTCTATAGGGTTGCTTCTCTCAAAGTGAAGAACGAAACAAAGAGGGAAAATCCTAAATAGTGATTAATGAGAAACAGCCCATATTTAATCACAGCTTTCAATTCAGACTTTATAATTTAAACTTCAGTAATTGTCTTCACGATTTTGGCATCTGCTCATCCCAGCCTACACATTATCTTTGAACTAACAGCATGGCTTATCTTTGCAATTAGGCATTCAGTGTAGCAACAAATCTTCAATTTGGTGTGAGTCACTCAGCTGCTAAATCAAACAACGTGTCACTAAACAAACAAGTTTCCTCCTGACCTCGTATGATGATAATAACGACTTGTGAAACCATCTTGAGATTTCTTTGGTATAATTTGCTGGTACTTTCTGACACACTCGTTTTCATAAATATAATTGGGTCCTGCATTAAAAACGGGATACAGCAGTACACAAACAATTGATAGTAGTTATTATCATGGAAATGCAGTCAACCCACCTTGAAACCAGGTGCTAAAAAGCAAACTAACTTTCTAAAATTAAGATCTGTATGTACAGGGTGAGCCAAAGTTTCAGCTGCATCAGCTCTGATAGGCTAGTTGGATCTGGACTCTGGCTATGGGGATAGGCAATACCAAAGTGGGTGCTCCTCATGCAGAGGAACCCTGTGCCTCCATACACCAGCTGCTCGCCCACTGCTCTGCATCACAGATGTCTGTACAGTCATTATTAGAAGGAATCTTAAGCTTAATGTAGTGAAGGTGACGTGGTACCAAAAGGGTATGGTACCTAGAAAGTCCATCTCGACGCTCAACCAGAGAAGAGCAATGCTGGGTGGAAGTTGTGATGTGCAGTCCCAGGGCAGGCTGGGCTCCCAAAGCACACACTGCTATTTCACGCAGCGGAAGTTTCTCAGAAGCAGATTTGGAGTCTTGGTGGATGCAGGCAGTTGCTTACCCTGGCAACACTGCCTCACTGCAGCCATGCATCCCTGAAGTCCATAACACACAGAAATTGGTGGGGTCCTTTTGGGTGCTTAGACTTTTAGTGCTCTGTCTTCTCAGCTCTGGAAGCCACCAGAGATCCACCACAGCTCGCAGTTGTCCTCATTTCAGGCAGCAGGACAGGCTGCAGCATCAAGCTGGTGCTGCTGCTGCTACCTGGGTCTGTGTCTTCAGGGCTTCCTGAGCCTCAGAGAGGCTTATCTAGCAGATAATCTATTGCAGTGTCGAGTGGTATACCCTCTCCTTAGCTGAGGGATCCAGCTTGAAAGTCATTCACCTTTCCCATTCCTACCTCTGATACAGCTCTCTGTCCCTTGGCATAACTCATTCTGTACCTGTAGTGAACCTAACATGTGCAGGCAAGTTCTCATGTCCACGTATCAGCTGGTGTCAGATGAATTTTGCGCCCCTTGCACAGCACAAAATGAACTTGGCAATTTGAAAAATGTGGCCCAGAAGCTGTGCAAGAGTCAAGATGTCACAGTCATGGAGACCTCCTGCATTCAGGTGAACACATTAATCTAATCGTAGTATTTAATTAGCTAAATTGGATTTTTCATTGTACTGCACTGCTTTACTTCAGTTGTCAGAACGATTTCTAAGGGCAAAAATCCTCCTTCTGCCAAAGGAGGAGCTTGTATGAAGCAACAGAGGATTCAGCATTAGATATGGGCCATCGCCTGCCTGAATGAACAAATGAACCCTAATAAATAGGCAGGAGAGAGCCACTTACATAATTTCACATTTCAATCCATGCAACTAAGGTGAAATGAAGTCACTCAACTTTTACAGCAGTGCAGGAGAAATAGACTTCATGCACTGTATCCTCTTTAATTACTGTCTTTGCCTCAGAAATTACATGAGGTACAGTGAATGTTGCTACCTACAGCAGAGAGGATGTAGAAAAAAAGCAGTATGGTCAGATGCCATCAGGGAAAAGGCAAGAGTCAAAGTATCAGTTGTTTCTCAGAAAGAAAGAAATCAGATTTCAGGATAGATGACATTCACCACAGAAAAGGCAAGCACTTAGACCCTGTAGGGGGGAATCTCACTTGTTTTGATTATATGCATTTTAAAAGTTTGATTTTGCAAACCTTCACCTTCATTTGCACCACTGAGTTCACCAGCATTGCTCCAGCAGCCCAGGCTTTCCTGGAACAGAGTCCCCTCCCAGCTGTTCCAAGCCTGGAAATGCTGCCAAGTTGCCAAACCATCTTGTTAACAGACAAAAAATTAAAATGAACCAACTTATTCCCTTTATAATGGAAGCATGATGGGTATTTTCAGTTTTGTACCTACAGACTGCTCTTGCGACATGTTGTCATTGCTATCTTCACAACTGGCATAATTTTTTAGAAGGTGAAAGCTGAGATGTTTGCATATCCTACAGCTTTGAGAGCTGGAAGAAGCATGCTGTGTATCACAAGGCTCAGGGCAAAGACAGGTTAACACCCCCTAGGAAAAATGTAGTGGCAGGCAGATTTCCTTGCAGAGCTACGGTTATAAGAAATGGCAGGCCCAGTGCAATTAAGTCTCCAAAGTATCCCTTCGGTGCTCTTAGAAGAAGAAAAGCGGGTCAGACCTTGCAGCTTAAGTCTCCTGGGACTTTGGCTTTAATTAAAGTGTGGGATACCAACAC
The DNA here is from genome assembly GCF_000690775.1 of Eurypyga helias. Taxonomy (NCBI): domain Eukaryota; kingdom Metazoa; phylum Chordata; class Aves; order Eurypygiformes; family Eurypygidae; genus Eurypyga; species Eurypyga helias. The sequence continues at coordinate 60,985 of NW_010260354.1, forward strand.
ATCAATCTCACCCAGGCATGCAACAGAGGGGATATTCTGCTATTACCACTTACAGATGAAAAAGCTGGGGGGTGGGAGCTCCTCTTCCCTGTCCAACTGCCGCCAAACACACAGAAACAGCGCTTTTGACATCGTGAATCTGTTCAGCTGATACACAAATGATGTGCCAGGTGGAATGACACCAACAGGACTTTCCTTCACACTGCTGGCCAGAAGGAAGCTTCCTAGAGGGACATGCCATGTTTTCCAAGCAGCTTTGCCTCCACAAGGTACTTGGCTTTGGCAGTGCATGATCCTGGGAAGTCCCCATGGAGGCCACCAGCCCACTGCAGAGCAGGGGGACAAACTGAACCCCCAACCTCTTCAAGCAGAAATGGGTATTTCAGCACAAATTTCATGGCAGTTATGTAGTAAATTGACAGTCATTAGAAATGTTGTCAAGAGTGAAGTGTCTGAGGGCAGTGACAGGCTGACAGGGAGAGAGGTGTGGGATGCTGGAGCTGGTGGCAGGAACTGGAAACTCATGTCACAGTGTGTGGTGAACCAATAGATTACCTCATTGTTACATTTCCAGGATGCTAGAGTGATATGGCAGCCTAAGAGAAAATATTTTCAACTGGTTTGCACAACTTACTTTAACTTATCTTGTCAGAACAGCACTTTGCTCAGACTGACAGTTAGTACAACTTTATATGGTTGTTTATATGGTGTCCTAACTGTACACTGTCAACTCTTACAAGTTTTAAAAGTTTCTTTTAATATTTTATATTCTTTTAAAATCTAAGCTGATGGAGGTAAAGGGGATCCTCAGCATTTTAGTTTCTGCTTTATTTTAAAAATCTTAGCCAAAAATAACTGCAATATTTGAAATCCATTATCACAATTTGGAGGATGACAACTTATTTTCCAATAATATTATATTGATGCTGCAGAAAGCACTGAAGTGCTTAAACACTGTGACTTTCATGACAAGTATGAGTTTTATTCACTGGATGGCATACAGAACCCTGTGCAAGTATCCATCGTTATCTAACTAGTCTGCTCTAATCATTTGTGATACCATTGATAACTTCCCTCCCTCTGCAGGTTTTAGCTATCATAAAGTTCTGTTGATTATGAAGATGCCCCATCCCTGGCCATCTTCAAGGCCAGGCTGGACGAGACTTTGAGCAGCCTCTTCTAGTGGAGGGTGTCCCTGCCATGGGCAGAACTGGATGATCTTTAAGGTCCCTTCCAACACAAACCATTCTATGATTCTGTGATTCTATGTTCATTAAGTCTATTCAGCATTCAAATGTAGCTGATAAACCTGAGAGTAAGCTTGACTACACTAATAGCTGACAATTTTTATTTCTTAATCAGAGTGAAGTTTTCAGTAAGTCAGGACCAGTCTGTAACTGAGAGGAAATCCACCACTTAGAAAAACCGTACCATTGGGTAACTGTAAGTTACCCTGTAACTATAAGTGCCCCTGTGCTGGCCAGACGCTCTGCCCGCTGCCTTGGGGGTAGTGCTGCTCCTTGCTCTGAGGGGCACAGCCATGGCCTGGGGGGACAGCGTCACTCTCCCAGCTCTGTTGGGTGCTGCAGCAAGTGTCACAGCAGGTCCCTGCGCCGCTCCATCACCTCCTGCCTCACTTCTTCCCACCCAAGGCCACCTTTCAGAAGCACCCAGCAGTTTACAGAGAGAGGCTTAGGTAACTAAGTCAGGGTAGATATGGTTGAACAAAGGTACTTACATTGTCCAGCTTAAAACAGAAGTATAATGCTTATATCAAGCCACCTAGGTCTGAGGTACAGGGATTGCCCATCGTGTGTGTTCTCTCAAACTTCACAGGTCATGTCTCTTCCGCACCTGGAGGGGAAGGGGCACCTTCATGAGTGGTTACGTCTGCTGATCACTCTGCTTTCCTCCTTTTACATACCTAACACCTGAAGCAAGATGTCCTGGATTTAGTGGGCAGGTAGATGCTACTTAAATATCAGATGCAGCCTGGGGTAAGAGCAGGAGGTTCATGAGCTTTGCAATTATATCACCAATTTCACCTGCTCACTTATAATCTGACACGTTTGCTGTGATTTATCTTCAGCCAAAGAGGATATGAGTAAATGGTATCAGAATACCAAGAGGACAGATAGCAAGGGCAGCGCTTATACACCTGGATGGTATAATACAGGAAGGAAACAGAAATGCATCATAAATCCATATTTTGGAGCTTCAAGACACCCATGCTCACAGCTGGCACATTTCATCTTATACTGAATACCCATGAGGATAAGCAAATTGGTGATTACAGCATCTGATTTACACTGTCACCATGCCACACATCCTAGAACATTTAGTCACCTACTTTACACTTGTACAGAGATACACCGTTTTTAGGAGCAAACATTCGACGTGGAGGGTGTTTTTACTATTATTTTTATACAAGGCATAGCAAAGCAGACTGTATTTGTGTTTTAAACATTGCAGGAAAGGGCCTGGGCTGTCAAAAGGAAAAGCTAACAAGGCTGGATCCATCTTACTGGTAGAAAAGAAAGTATTTAAGATATGAGATGAAATTTAATATCTCTGAGGGCTACTTTTAAACAAAGATTTAACAGTTAGCACAATCACCTTTTGAAGCCAAAATATATCAGCCCTGAGGACTCCCTCTCTGTCCCATTAGCCCTTCAGAATCCAGCCTAGTTGTTTGTTTAGCATTTGGTGCCATATGAGATTTCCAGTATATTTTGCAGCTGGGATCACTTACACTCGCTTGGCAACCGTGTTCTGGCTGCGCTGGCATCTTCTTGGGCTGGCAGCCTGCCTTGGTTTCCTTTTTCACTGCGGCCCTTCAGTGAGGAAACAAATTGCAGTACTGCCACGTGAGTGCAGGAGCACTGCCAAGGTCAGCCAAGGAGAAGGGCTCATCCCGTTGTCTTCTGACAGTCATGCACCATCTGGAAGTAGGTTAGTATGTACTGAGCAGCACTAATGTGCTGTGCTATCATGATATCCCAGCAACAGATGAAGTAATCATGATCTGGCTTATTTTATGCAATGGAGAAAGCATGTAGCATAGTCCCCTAGATATCCTCAATGCAGAAAGAAATTACTTTTATTTATTCTTTATTTGAGGGGAAATAAAGGAGCCTTACAACTCTAAGAAGAGCTTCCCCATCCTTTAGCATGGTGTTAAGTTAATCTGTTCCAGTTATCCCCTCCTAAATACACAAGCAGCCCTATAGTTAATCTGGAAGTCAGTGGCTTGGTTGGCTTTGACTACATGGACCTTTTGGGGGTGTGGGATTCAGCGTGAGATTAACGCAGATGCAAACCTAGATACCTACATACATGTATATGTGTGAGCTAAATATGTAAGCTGCATTACAGCGGATGGTGTCAGTAATATTGGTGAAGCCAGTAATACTGGTGAAGTGTAGGGTGTGACTGAGGCAGCCACAGAGTTGATTTCTCTGGTAGAGTGGGCTGCACAACGCTCTGTCTCCACGGGCTGTACTGCCCACAACCATGTTGGCTGTTTGGGACTGTGGCTCTGGGACCGGGTCAGGCACCAATGCTCCCACTCAGCTTGATGCAGCTGAAGTCAGTGGGGCCCAGAGCTCAGTAGCATCCACATTTAGATGTCTCAGATCTAAGATGAATCCCATCCTGGATGGTGTCTATGGTCCTCCCTCTTCTGGAAACCTTGTAGAGCCTGGGTATCACAAACAAGGAACTATTGTGCCTTCACCTGGGGCTGTGGGTGACCAGCACCCCTGAGGACCAAGGAAAAAAATCTGGCCAGCGAGGACTTTTGTCATTGCATTTTACTGATCATAGGCTTTGTACTTCCAAGAGGCTGCACTTAAGCCAAGTGCAGTTATCTTTGTACTGTGCATGTACACATGATAAGCTGGATAGCTTTCACATTTAGCAAACAAACCTTTTGCTGAAGAGAAACAGTTAAATGGAATGATTTAAACACTAAGCATAGAAAATACTGCTTAAGCAATAGTATATTATTTTCAGTCTTTTCATGAACTTTGCCACCTACAGTGGTGCTTTCCCAGGGAGTCACCTCCCTGCCTCATGATTTTTTGTAGATTATAATTTGTTAGGAGCCCTTAAAAGCTGGCTAATTAGCATTATTTTCTGTTTCCCTGATGTTTGTTTAGCTCTTTTGTCAGTAACCACCTAGCAGTGAAATGTCCTGGGGTCAATTTGTAAGTGCTCCAACTGAGAACACTTGATCGACACCAGTTCAAGCCTCTGTCTGGCACCCTGGGAAACTCTCAGCGCACTGCCAGCATACTCACGGTGAGCAGTGCTGCTCACTCACCGGCAAAGGGCCCTCATTATGAACACAGCCAGATTAAGTCTGTTTGCTGCTCTACTGCCTGCTCACTGCTCCTCACCTCTGGGCACCAGCCATCGCCTGCCGCTGGTTACCAACGGTGTAGATGTGCTGTGATGGCATAAGTACCTATCTGCCTCTCAGAAGAGCTAATGTTTCCAAAAAGGCTTTATGCATTGTGCCTGATGGTAGACAGCTTCAGGTATGCATGACCTTATATCTATTCTGCTCACCTAGGATGTGTCAGCTTTCAGGGCAGTCTATGCTTACTAACAGACCAGGCTAAATGCCTCCTCACTGTTTGTTTTATTCTGCCAGTAAAGCTGACTACAGTTCTGAAGAAGCGACACTGGGCTAGCTAGACTGCCTTTCTGGTTACCAAATCCAGACCCATGTACTTCTGCACTCATGACTCTTCAGAACAGTCAGTGTGGGAAGATGTGGTCTTGTTAACTTCTCAATGCCCATACTAAATTTTCAGAGCAAGCAGAGTATCTGGGACCAGTACTGTTTAACATCT
>NW_010260355.1:0-30377 GCF_000690775.1 Eurypyga helias
TCCAACCTAAAAGTTTCTATGATTCAAAGGCTCTTAAATTCTGGGCTTCCAATTGTTAGCACAGTGAGAGTCAAGCATCCCAATCTTCATGAGGATCTGGGCTTGCACCTCACATTCAAGGTGTTTTTCTGCAGCAGGCCAGGACACTGAACCAGTCTCTGCTGAGCCCCAGACAGCCCTCCAGCTACAACCCAGCCACATATTTTGAGGCTTGACTTGCACAGAGGTGTCTATGCAGCTTAAGAGTAATTTGTATCCAGATTATTGCAAAACATCCCTGAAGCTTCATACAAGTAAAATACACTTTCTGCCTTATCTGAGCTTGAATACAGCTGTTGGGTTTTAATGTCCAATCTTTAGGCACCAGCCAAACTCACAACTGTTTCCAACATACAGTCACCAAACCTTGACAATACAGCTGTGTTCATGTTCAGACCTTCTAACCACTGCGTTGAAACTTTGTCATGTCGACCCTTAGAGGCCATTGAGCAAGCCTACAAGTCCAGAGGCTAAGACTAAAACAAAATTAGTTCTCTACTCCTCACAGCATGTTCTCCACTGCATCCATGTGAGCTGAGAAACATGAGAAGACAGCTCATGCCCATCACAGACTTCTTCCCACCAGCATCCTGCCTCTTGCCTGTCCTCAGAGCCAGCTGTGGAAACAGAGACTAGACTTGCTTCCAAGAGAAGGGATCAGCTGCTGGTCTGGGAAGTAGAACATGGGTGTCCCTGCTGCAGCTTCCCCGGTACAACAGAGAGGAGGAGCAGACCAAAGGGCTCTGGTTGGGTAAGGGTTGACTTCAGGGTGAACTTGAGTAGGTCAGCATGCTCTCACTATACAGGCCTCACTGAGCACCCAAGGAGGATAGACAAAGTGTTGAGTATCTGGTCACTAAAGGGGCACAGATTATCTTGAACATTCAGCAAGGTGGGTCCCAGGGAAGAAATAGAGGCTGTTACTGACATGAAGAAGATGAACTTTAACTATTCGAGTAATTCTAGAGACGGTTAACCCAAAATTACATTGAAATTGTTGTCCCTTTCCCAAAATTCATTGACAGGTATCTTGGCCAGAAATACAGCAATTCTTGTTCTACCTGTGCATGGGTATGAGCTTTCTTAAAAAAAGAAAAAGGACTCATAATAAATATTGCTTTTGTGATAAAGCCAAATTGAACTTGTATTTCAACAGCTGTAATATCAAGCAATGCAGTAACTAGGTCCTCTGCTTGATCTGATCCTTTGGGCTTAACAGGTTTACTGCGTTATGACTTGTGGGCTGAAAATAAAAAATACAGGATAGAAACCTCTAATTTTCCAGGTGTAAGTAGGGCTACTCAAGCATAGATTAAAAGGGGTTTTGGCATTTAGGTCAGATTTTCAGTCATTGAGACTTTGTACTTTGTGTTCTGCCTACAGTAAAACTCAGCTTGACAAAAAGGGTTTTTAAATGAGTGAGTGCCAAGCCAATGATTTCCTCTGTCTGGAGCTGCATAAACAAGATGTTTGAAAAGGTGAATCAGAGATTGAGTACCCTGAGACTGTCTGAGTATTGCTAATTGATTGGTTTTAACCTTTCAAGCTTTTATGTTTGTCCAGTGATAAATAGTTTCTTTTCAATATTTTTGGCTTTTACATCAAAATTAAGAGTAAATATTGGTTTTTTGATAGGATATATTTAGAGATGAACCTAGGTTGCTCATTTTTTTTAATTTGCCTTTGATGATCTGTAGTCTTAAGAAAATAAGCCTCTCTGTACTTGAATCTCAGACCTGTCTTTTCTCAGGTGAATAGAAAGAACTTGTTTGTAGTTTGGTTAAATAGTTAATAGTTAATTGAACACTAAAAAAGAAAAACAATGAAGATCAAGCTGAAAGAGGAAAAGTAAGCAGTAAATACAACTCTCCTTTTCTGACATCTCATAACTAATATCTCAACAGCAATGAAAAACACAAGTGATGCAATTCTTAGGAAATCCGTCCGGGAAGCCTGAAAACAAGACTGATTTCCTGCATGACCTTGGCCAGTTATTTAAGGCCATGTTCAGGCCACCAACCAGAAGGGCCTAAAATTAGGCATCATGAATCCTATGACGTTCAAGCAGTTCAGGCCACCTGTTGTGTACTGGAGAGTCCCAAAATGATGGATGGAGAGAAGTAGTCCCATCATCTAGGTTAGGCTGCTGTAGCCACGGCAGGCAGCAATAGGACAGTGCACCCAGCTTGGATGTTGTGATTTTTCCTAATAACTCTAGACAGGAGCTGTGGTGTAGCAATGCAAACACGACACCTTTCTTTCAACACAGACAAAACACCTTTTCCTATCAGCTTAAGCATTATAAAGATTACAGTTCTGGTGGTTTGGTGCCTGGTGTCAGTGACAAAAGTCAGGTAAATGCTTAGGAGACATGGGCTGTAAGTTGAGGTAGTATTTTTCATTACACCAACTGTTAGAGATAACTATCTGTACAGATAGCAAGCCACGGGACCATAAAAATCCCACAGCCTCCAGTACTCAGGTTGCTTTCACTCTCAGGAATGGAATTGCACAGCCCACAGGAAGGCCCAAAGAAAAGAAAATTTATATTTTGCCATCTGATATCCATCTTATGGTCCCTGATCCTTGCAAGAACATTGCATGCTTAAAAATTTTCCTAAAAATTCCAGTATAAGGTGGGATTGACACCTCGTACAGCCAAAAAGTCACTCTGTGCTTTTAGTTTTCCTGTTGGAAGTGTTTAGTAATTTCAGAAGCTATAGGAAAGGTGACAAGAGGAGAGGAGTCTACTTCCTTAGCTCCAATCCCAGACCTCTCCACGGAGCTCACAGCCTGCTGCTGGATCTCACTGCTTGTTAGCTCGGTCATTTGTTTATTAATAGTTGCACACACTTTAAGTCCTAGACTGCTTGTTAGCTGTGTGCAGCAGCAATAAAGGGTTCCACTGCACTAAATCAATTCTATTACTCTATTTAAATGGTATTTTTGGTGCTGCAGAGATGGGGTGATTGTCCACATAATATTCAGCTTTCTCCTAAGCCCTTTACCTTCCTCTCCAAATTATGTGTCAGAGGACAACTGCTCAGCCAGCTTTTTTTGGACAACCACTGAGGACCAGCAACAAATCTAGTATAAAACACACCCACTGACTATGGGGGTTTGCTTCATTTTATCTGCTGTGCCCCTTCCCCACAAAGGCTGTAATAACCAAGGCTACTTCCTTGGAAGTGTGATACTGACTGGCGTGTCCAGTGGAAATATTAGCCAGAGGAAAGCCCTAGGGGAGCCTTAACCCACACTTCCTGTGTCCCAGCAGTGCTGGCTGGTACCTGCAAGCTCCGTGTCATACAGCGGGGAGCAGCCACCTCCCCCCATAAGTCACACCATTCCTGTTCCTGACCCTGATGTTGCTGAGTGTCTGTCTGCCTGCATTTCACTCCTCATGATTTTTCTGCACTGGCAGCTTTCTCTTAAGCTTGCCTCTGAAACCTTGTACCTCTCTCAGGGTCAGGATGAAGTCAGCATCAGGCATGATTTTGGCTGAAAAGCCTGAGATGCCCAACATCAATCAAACACCTTCATGTGCCAGGCACTGTAAAAGGAACTGAGTCCTTGCCCTGATGAGGATTCTGTCTGAATACACAAGATGGGCAGAAGGATAAACATAAAAAGGTAAAATAAGCTTTCCCGTCTTTCACAGAAAGCCAATGGCTAAGCCAGCAACAGTCAGTCTCATTCTTCTCAGACTAATGCCTGACCCCTGGACCAACAAACAGCAGTTCGTAACCTAACACTAGGAAGCTGCTTTGGATTCCAAATTAGCCGTATAAGAATGACTTGACAAGCACTACAGAATACCAACAAAAAACATTTTTATGGAGGCATTTGTTTACTTTAATCAAGCAAACAGTTTAATTAGATTTTCCTCACACATCAGATAAATAGCATTTCACTCTGTCCTGTTCTGTATCTTGTGAATGATTCTTAGATGTGGTTTCCCCAAAGTCATTCCTTAAATTGGAATGATTAACCACAGCTAGGGTATTTTTCTCATGTACTAAATGTCAAAGTAAAGGCAAAAATTAAATTAAAATTATAATGTCATTTTGTGCTGGCTCCAAATTCAACCAGTTGGAATAATTTCAACACCCATGAATGTGACCATTTTTCTCTTTGGTCAGTCAAAGCAGATGTCTTCATCTGCTTTACTTGTAAGCACAGAACCAGAGACACCACAACTGTGCTGTAAGCCATAGCTCTGGAAGCCTGCAACCTCTCCCATCGTAAGCCATGGAGCACAGTGCTTTAAGTCCCTCAGAAAGATCAAATTGTACATAGCAGAACAAAATGCAAGAAATGTCATACACTTCAAGAGCAGCATTGGCTTCCCACACTTCCTCCCTTTGTGCCTCATTGAGCCTTGGGGAGAAAGAGTTAGGAAGCAAGTAGAACAATTGCTGAGAGATAAAAGCTTCGAGGCCAAAAATTAAGGAAAGATTCAGACCTATGGAGGTCCCAGGGTTTTACCTTTCATTGAATCAGTCCCTTCAGGATCACTTATAAGGACAGGAAATCTCTATTTCCATCTGCCAGTTCATAGCATCAAAAGGGAGAGGGACAGTGTCTGGCTTCTATGAGATGCACTCAGCACTGCATAGCAATGTCAGATCCTGTGCACGAGCAGCAGGACTGGTACCAGAGCACATGGAGATGAATGAGAGGAAATCTCCCTCATGGGGCAGCTTGGGAACCCAGCAGTTTAATTTCCCTTCTTTACCTACATGATTCCAGGAAGAAGAAGCAACCCTCAACCATCATCCCCTTCCCCCATCCACATGGATTTGGATGCAGTCTTCTGGAAGTAATGCCAGTTAAGCAACAACACTCCAATGAAGAAAAAGCCATGGAAAAGCTCTGTTAATGTCAGCCTTTCTGGAAGCTGGCTTTTGATAATTGCTATAACCCAAAAATTTAAAGGGCAAATCACTTATTTTATGTCAACCTCATGTTCAATGGCACTAGTTGGTAAAGCAGAGAGATACAGAATTTTTTACTATCTTGCAGTACAAATTAACTACTAGCCTGGCATTGAGAAAATTTGGCTCAGGTTTTCAGGCATCAGAACAGCTCTCAGTGACTGAAAAGTTATAAACAAACAAACAGACAAACAAAATGTACAACAGCAGCAACATGTAAATGATACGTGTAACATCATTGGAAACAAATTACTTTTATAGAGTGTTAAGTTGCAAGACAGAGAACTTCTGACCTCCTTTACTTTTTATGTTATAATAATACGGTAAGATAATAAACAATCTGCAGCAATGGTTTGGAGTCATTTGCCACATTCAGAAAGTTAGGACAAAACAGTATCTCAACACAAAAGTGCACTGTAATTCTGGTTTTGTTGTATCTGAAAGTTTTTGCCACTTTAACTGCTCCAAGGTATATTCCAAGATATAATTTTTTCTTCAATGTTTGGCTAAGCCACTTTTGTATGGAGAAGCAAGCTGGGTAACAAAAATGCAACATGGATAGTCTGGGACACAAAACACATTTCCATGTTTCTTAAACTAATTTACTGCCAGAGGAAATAAACTGGCTCTTAGTATGTTCTGAAACTGAGAACAATCTTGGAATAGCCACACATTCAATTTAGAAGACATCTGAAGAAGAGTGTGTGTGTCTGGAATTTCATTTGAGATTTGATTTCCCAAATATATCAGTTGGTGTATTAAGGGCAGCATTTCCACTTACAAGCTTCCTCTCATATACTTGGCCCATCATAACTGCAACCACCATTTCTATTGCAACAAGGGAGATACAGCTCTGATTGTTAGAACTGACACTTCACATTTTGAATGCTGAGCAAAGGTTTTAGCCAGCAAAAGTCACACTTTTCTTCAGAATCCTTTCAAATTTGTGTTCTTTCATTTTTAACAAATTTATTCTTCCTATTAGCTGCTTGTTATTCAAAGACAGTTTAAGGCAGGACCCCCCAAGACAGGTCAGAGTCTGAACTTTTCCAGTGACATTTAAATCCTAACCATAAAAATATTGCCATTTTTCAGATGCTCTCAATAATTCAAGTCTTATTTCTCTCAGTACCTATTGTATCATTGTGTTATTCAAAATACAAACGGTTCCTCATTTTATGAACCAGTAGCCCAGCAATATACATCGTTTTTCTGATGAAATGAGAAATTTTCAGCACTACACTCTGACAGCTGGAACACGGTAATCTATCATGGAAGCTGCAAAAAAAGAACTCTGCACAAAAAACATGGTTGTGTAGCCATCATCTTGTGTCAGTAAAACAAGTCAGTTTTACTGCATGGGATAGCATTGAGTATCCCTTAGCCTTCAGTACCCCTTAGCCTTCAGGCAGAACTGTCAGCATTTTACTCTTCTGAAAGTTCCCATCACTATGTCATTTAAGCACCAGGAACAATATTGGTACTAGGGAACAATGAAGCTACATACAAAATAAGGCACATTGCATGAAAAAATATCAACTAGTCATATACCTCAAAGGTTTCAGAATTATTCGTTTCAACGAAATAAAGATCCCTTTCTTTCCAGACAGCCCAATGAGAACTTCAGCTCAATATTCAGCTACTGGAAAGAAAAAAAAAATAAATAAAAAAAACATTGACTAGACATTGCAAGCATGTGGAACAGCATAAAGAGTAGATCAAGACACACAGTGCATAATAAAACTATTGCATAGCCATTCCTGGAACAGAGTATGCAACATTTGTTACAGCACTTCAGAAGGGAACTCTGGAATTGTAGGGATCAAAGGAGGTTAATAAAATACAGATTTGATAAAGATAGGGATTGCTTATCTTTAGGACTGTAAATCAGAGGGAGGCATAAAAAAACTATAGAGTAATGTGTAATCTAGAGAAAGTAGACCAAGAGTTTCAGTTTTTCCTTAGGACTGCTTTTGTGTTAGAACAGTTCAGAAAGGTGGCTCAGTATATGCTCCAGCCCTGAAATGAGCTATGGCCTTCTCATTCATATGCTATTGGCCTGTAAAAACATGGATACATATCCATCCAGCTCAGAAATCAAAGACAATTCAAAGACAGAAGATATTCTTTAACGAATAAGAACATGCAAAATGATAAAAAACAGCACAGAATTAATCTGGGAGCATATAAGAATCTCTGCTCCAAGCATCAGGCCAGCCAATATTTATAAGGCATCAGGATGAAGAATGAAATGATAGAAGATTACTTCTTGACCTGTACCCTTGGTAGAGAACATGTTCCTTTTTCTGTTATCCTGCCAAAACACAGAACTGCAAGGTGCAGCTCCACAGCTGCGGAGCTGTGTGTGGGTTCCCTTCTTGCTCAAGAGCGTCCTTCCTCAGAGCTGGGTTTCCACTCACACAGGTGAGCATGAGTTCATCTCTCCAGGAGCTGACTTCAAGGTTCAAAAGGACCCCCACACCTCTCAGATGAGGAAAGCTTCCATAGGTTTCCTTTTTGATTGGGCAGAAATCAGGGACTCCTCACAGAGCCATGCAGAGAAAAAGCTTAGCTCTAGAGCTTTGAATTCCTCCCTGAAGGAGGTTCTCTATTAACTACAGAGTCATCCTAAGGAGATTGGTCAGGGAGGTTGGATGCTAAGAGGCATTGAGAATCCTCGCAGTGTCTACACACTGCAAGCATCATCGAATAATTATTTTTTTAATAGGTTTCTTAAAACCTTCATACCAAGTTCTAGTCACCTTTGTACCTGAAATTGGGAATTTCAATCTGAAAGTTGATAAGAAGTTTAAAAGCAGTACAATAAATCTCACACTTCAAAAAAGAAGTCAGGGCAATGATTAACAGGATTAATCCCACCAACATGAAACTAAACAGACAGCAGGATGCTGTAAAACCCTGTAAATGAAACTTCTTGAGCAGAAATTAATAAACTGAAAATAAACTTCCAGGGCTTAATTCTTCTCTTTTTCAAAAATGTATAATTCAGAAGTAACTCAAATCAATCCAGCAGAGTAATGCAGGAGTTGGACATACAGAGATCAGACCACAGACCACAACAATGTCTGGAGAATTAGAAGAAAAACTATCATGGTGACAAAATCAAAAAACCCCAGAAGTGGACATGTGATGGAAAAATCTTTTGCACATATTTTTAGTGAGTAGATACTAACAGTAGAGAAGTACCACTTACAGAAACGCAGGCTTGAGTGTCCCCACAAAAGACCTTAAAGATATGTATGTGATGGATTTCCCCCATATCATGTACATTCATTTATTCTTCCTCTATTAAAAATCTCCAATAAACAATATCCCCTGAGTTGATGGGAATAACACAAAGGGAGCACATTGCCACAGATGACAGTGAGACAGAATTGATCTAGACAGATTTATTCCCAGGTTTAGTAAGAAATTCACAATTACTGCAAAAAGAAAGGAGAGAAAAATTACTTTTGCTCGGGGCAGTTCATGGCTACTGCACTATCCCTTGCCTCTTAATCACTTGCTGAGGTGAAGAAACAATCAATAGAGTGCAAAAGAGATCACAGAGGGCCTGAACCAGGTCTCACTAAAATCAGTGGTAGAAAAAAAAAGCCTTCCCCAAGGGAACTCCTCTGAGATCCACAGCACAGGACCTGCAGCCCAAGAGCCGACACCAAGGTGACTTTGAGCCACAGTCTCAAAGTACTCTTCAATTAGGGCTGCTTCAGAGGCTGACACAGGTCCTCAAGGAATGCATCCCAATCAGGACAACATCCCCAGGCCACTACAGAGGCATAGCACTGCAAGTCTTGTTTAGCCTTGCCTCATTGCATTGCTTCCCTGTGTTCTCCCTACACCAGGTTCCATAGAGAGCACTCAGAAGAAAACCATGGTGTGTCTTTCCATGGTGCTTCCATAGCAGAGCAGAGCAAAGACCAGAGCTGAGGTATCCGAGGCTCTGTGCTGCTGAGTCTCAGCCCAAGACCAGCAGAGATGGAGACAGAAAGCTTCATACTCTTCAGAGACAGTAGAATGTTATGGGAGGGAAGAGGATTGATCTAGGATGACAGCATTATTCCAAAGGACCTTTGGTCATTATATCTTTTCCGTGGGATCTCTGTATAACATAGTGACAGTAATCTTGTTTCCTTGTGCCTTATTTCTATGGAAAGTGTACTGCTACATCATTGTCTTGGGGGAGTGGAGGGGTGGGAGAAGGGTTGACCACTAGCTGACTAGCACTGTGACCTCCTAGGATTATGTGACAAGAAGAATCTCAGGATTCTATGAAAATAGCACGTCAAACCCACTGGAAATTTTCCCTTTATTATTTTTTTGCAAATTAAAAAAAAAAAAAAAGTAATTTTTTTCCTAAAATTATTTCACTAGACCAAACTAAAGTATGTACTATGGCTTCTCTCCAAGGGTGATTACAAACCTGGATCTGCAATATAATTCAAAAAATGAAATAATTACAAGGCTTAGAGGTTAAGAAAGTATTTTTAATGTTCCACACCCAGCTTTGTTCCTGATCCCTCACTGACCTCAGGCAACAAACCAAAACCAGCTTAAACTCCATCTAAGTTTCACAACTGGAGGCATCAAGTCCGTAGGAGTGTTCTTGTAAAGTCAGACTAAAAGTCCATCTAATCCAATATTGTACTTCCAACAGTGGTCGGATATCCAGGTAAAGGGTGTAAGAACCAAGTAAGCATGTAAATTACATTTTGCTCTATATAGCTCAGTCTCCAGCAGTCTATGGTTGATGAACATGCTCAGCAATGGAAGTATCTTGGTATGTAATCACCCTCAGTGTATCTTTCATAAATTTGTCTAATAATTTTTTAAGTCTATGTAAACATTTGGCTCCCACAACCTCTCCTGCCATTAGGCTTTTTAGATGCTGCTTAAACAGAAGTGACTTCATAGTTTTTATCATCCCCACTGTCTAGTCTCTCCTTGCTTTCCAGTTCTATTGTATCATTTAATGATGGGAATACAAAAAACATACTTTGTTCTCATGAGGCTGCACACACCACACAATATTTTATTCTCTATTCTCCTCCTAAAAATTTGTAACATACAGCTATGGTTTCTAATGAACATTCAACTGATTTTTCCATAGGGTTTTTGGAGTTTTTTCTCCTAAGTTCTTGGTTATAACCCCAAGATCTCATTCCTGATGAGCACCGTTTACTCCATAGCCTGTTCTTCATAACCTTTTCTCTATGTGCATTATTTTATATTTGTCTTTTCTTGCCCAATATCATGAGAGTTTTCCTAAATTCTTTACAAAGAGCATTCATTTTACAACTTTCAAGAGTTTAATATCACAAGCAAACCTTGTCATCGTACAATTTACATCCTTTCCTAAACCAACTATGAAAATGCTGAACTCTTCATGTTGACCATGAATGTCTACGGGACATCAGTAAGGCTTTCCACCACTGACAAAACTGACAGCTTAATCCTACCCTTTTTTCTTGTGCCTTTTAACTACTCTTTCATCTGTGCAAGGACCTTTCCTTTTATCCTGCTGCAGCTCAGTTTCTTTAAAAGTCTTTGATGAGAAACTTTGTCAAGGGCCTTCTAGAAACCCAAGTATTGCCTGAATCTCCCTTGTCTACTTGGTTATTGACTCCTTCAAAGGATAGATTTATGATGCACAAACCTACAAATGCCACAGGGACTCTTCTCCAATATATCATATTTACCCACATGCCTGCTAATGTTACATGTTGTTATAGTCTCTATCATCTTGCATAGTGTAGATGTTTGATTTACGGGTCTGTAGTTCTCAGGATTTTCTCTCACATCTTCCACTTTCCATTCCACTGACACCAAAATAGTTTAATGTCCCAGGTCCAACAAATAACCACTTACAAGATGTCACACAGAATCATAGAATTATAGAATATCTCAAGTTGGAAGGGACCCATAAGGATTATCGAGTTCAACTCCCTGCTCCTTGCAGGACTTAGAGCAGAGCAGATATAGCTGGGCCAATTATTTCAGGTATCGAATTTGATCTTAGGTTTGAAAAATTTCAAAAAACTTGAAATTCTATTGACACTGAGTATCTAATGAATAAAGTTATTCCTCATATTCAACTAATTTTATTTCATCAATCTCAATAAGATAAAGAACAAGCCACTTTTTGAAGAAAATCATTGTTTTTTAAATAGGTAGAAACCAAAACAAAACAGCATGGAAGAAAACATCCTTCTTTCATGTTGATTCTGAAGTTGTTCCCAGTGAAACCAAAAGAGGAATCACCAGCAATTGCACTGGTGGAGAATCAGCTCCTGACTGCTGGCACAGGGAAATGGTCGCTGCAGAAGGTGTCCCCCCAGAGTCAACAGGCTGTGTGCCTTCTTACACATACAGGCCAAATTTAGTTCCTGAAGTCAGTGCCCACTTTCAACCTCTATAAAAGTGTCTCTGTCTTGAGATCAGTAGCCAACTGCACTGGCAGCCTGCACGTTGTCCGCACAAACAGCTGCAGCGGTTTAGGACATTCTTGCTCCTCAGCTGTTTGTTGCTTCCTCGTACAGTGCTACGGTAACACATGCCCATGCACCTCTGCCACGCTGCCAACTCCCAGCAGTTGAATGCAAGCCCACTTTTTCAGTCTGCTAAGTCCATATGAGAGACCATGAGCTGGAGCAGCTGGAGCATGTCAGGATTTCTCCTGCTATCATGTGGGCAATGACACCCAGAGAAGGCGCAGATGTTGTGGAGAGCGTAACAGCTTCTTAAAACAACTATAACAAGCTTTTCCAGAAGTCATATTGCAGTCCTCCCTGGTTTTGCTACTGAAATAAAGATCCTGGTGCCTGTCCTAATGGTGCATAAACCGCACAATAGGACCAGGTAAAGGCCATCATAGTAGTGTGTGTATTCCTACTTTCTAGAAAGTATTCCTGCTTTCTAGTAGCAGCACCCACAGGAGACTAAAGGCTGGTAGGCTTGGGAAAAACAGGAGAAAGAAGTACCCATATGATGAACCCCATGCCCTGTGCTTGTGCTTGGATTTGAAAGGGACAACACTGCTCTACCCACATTATAAAGGCAGAAAAGCCATTTCACTCCATATCTACTCTGAGATTATTTTCCTGTATTATTCACTGTGCTATTGATATTTACTTATACTAAAAACTCCACTGATGGATAAACAGGGAAAGAAGCAGTTATATAATCAGCTTTGCCTTCTAGCAGCATTTCAGCACCCTTTATAAACCAACAAAGTCCAGCATAAACCAGATATTTTCACACTTGATTTTCAGTGTCTCTTTACACTGCAGAAACAGAATTGTTACTACAGGTCTACAAGCAGAGACCTGTAGAACCAACAGATCAACAGAAATGTAAAGTATGTTTTTCATAACATTATCTTTGTTGGATTTCTTTGCGATGAAATATCAGTCTGCAAATTTTCAGGAAAGTTCTGTTCTTCTAAGAAAAGGGGTGAGGGGTTATTTCCAGTTGAACTTTTTGAACAAACGAGAATTATGGAAACTAGATTCTAGTGTACCTGCTTAGTAGTACTGATGAGAACTACTAATTTAATGCCACCTCACCCTATTGAAAATCAGACTGGGAGTGTATGTCTACAAGATCATCTCCTAGTGTTTAATGCATTTTGCTGCTTTCTGCTAAGACAGATAGCATACTAAACAGATCCAAAGCATTCTTCACCGCAGCACTGGAGCATTCCTTTTAATGGAGGGTATAATCTCATTACAAGCTCTGGTAATCATCTAGATTACAATCTTAATTGCCAAAGTAGGTAAAATAGATAAAACATATTTCATCTGTCCCCTCCTCCTTTTTTTCTTTTGAAAGGTTCAGCGAAAGAAAACTGGGGGAGGTGGGAGGGGGAGGGGGGCGTGTGTGTGTGCGTGGAGGGAGGGAGAGCAGTGTGTGTGTGTTTCTCTCTCATGAGTTTTTAAGCACCAGAAAGGTTTCTTTGTCTTTTTTATCCTTCACACAGATCTTCTGCAAGATTATATTTCAAATTTTAAATTTATGATTATAAAGCCAGATTCCTGTGACGATCTTCCATCAGGCACTGAGAGCTCTCGGCATCTCACAGGAGGTGTTCAACACTTTGTAGGCTTCACTTCTCATTGCACTGAGTCCTGGAGCACATCTCTTGGTAATTCAAAAGGTACAGTCTCCTGAATAGAAATCTCATTAGCTCCATCATCTCCCTCAGCTCATAGTAACCAACACTGTAGGCTACCTACATTTGCAAAGAACTGTATAAACACCCCTGCATCAGCCTCACATCACTCTGGGAATCTTCTGGCTAAACTTAGTTCATGTATGAGGAAATGGAGGCAGCAAGACATGAGATGAGACAGCCTTAAATGGAGGGACAAGGAAACCTTGGTGCCCTGGCAGTTGTCTGCTGCCATAACCCTGCTGATGCCCTTGAGAGATTGTGCATTTAAACGAGGATCCCAGGTCTTTATCTCACAGCAGCTGAGCTTCCAGCTGCAACCAGATCTGAAGCTATGCCACATCAGCACTGAAATGAGGTGTTCGCTCAGAGTGAGGAGCTGCTCAAAAAAAAAAAATAGGTTCACGAGCCTGTCAAACCGCGGGAGGAAAGGGTCTCCCTCCAGCCAAGCGCTGCAGTTCTGCAGTTTCTTCAAGATGGTTCCACCCAAGCAGCTCAAATCCCAGAGTAAATGACGCAACTGATGATGTTCAGCACTAAAATCTGGTTTCCAGATTAGGCTTCGGGGAGATATTTTGTGTCTTGGAGATAGAGTTGCGCACTGCTGAGCTACTCCACCACAAGAAAGGTCACCTGACAAGTTTTCTAAATCCTGCCATCGAGCTGCTAAAAACCATGCTTCAAATGGCACCAGCCCAGAACACTGTTTGCAAAGGATCTGGAAAGTGCTTAGCTCTTAAAGTCACACAGAGGAAAATTGACCCTTTGAAGCATTACAACTGAAGAAATGCTCAGACTGAGAGATCTTGCTATGACATTTATTCCAGAGAAAGAGAACACCAGGGTCAGTCATAATGAGTTCTCCACTTCCTTGATTTCCCTTGAGGAATGGCTTAGCTCTGTTTTCCAAACAGAAGGTCCAGTCACGGCCAGTGTAAAGACACAGATCTGGGCAAAGACCTTCTTTGTTGAGTCACTTTCCCCAGCAGCACTGAGCTCCTGGAGCATCCTGACCAGGGAAAGCGAGGTGTATGGTAACCGTTCTCTCCATTACAAAGAAGTGAGGTGTGGAAAGTTTGTCTCTTTCTCCACATTTATGATAGAAGACAAGTGGCTCAGCTCCATTCTCAGACACACTAACTAACATTTCTCTGCAACCAGTCCACACTGAATGTGCCCTTGCCCCTGATGTCTTACTCCAGAATCTCTTACAAAATCTGAACTCTTCATGTTCACATTTGTGGTCCTTCTGGATTCATGGGTGTATTAGTTGAAATGCTGGTGTCAGCATAGCAAAGAGATCAGAGCAAACCTGATACACTTAAATGCTACTTAGCAAAAATTAGGTGATATGTGAGATCCATTTACAGCTTTTTCACTTGTTTCTTCTTGCTGCAGCTAAGCCTGGGATTTGCACATGTAAATGACAATGTATTCTTCTGGGAAGGTGTACTTTTAAACATTAATGTTTAAAAATTAAAAGGAAAAAAATCCAAAAAAATTGGAATCATAGAACCATAGAATCATAGAATGGTTTGTGTTGGAAGGGACCTAAAAGCCCATCTAGTTCCAACCCCCCTGCCATGGGCAGGGACACCTTCCACTAGAACAGGTTGCTCAAAGCCTCATCCAGCCTGGCCTTGAACACTTCCAGGGATGGGGCATCCACAGCTTCTCTGGGCAACCTGTTCCAGTGCCTCACCACCCTCTCCATGAAGAACTTCTTCCTGACATCTAATCTAAACTTCCCCACTTTCAGTTTAAAGTCATTACCCCTTGTCCTGTCACTACAGACTCTTGTAAAAAGTCCCCCCCAGCTTCCTTGTAGGCCCCATTCAGGTATTGGAAGGCTGCAATAAGGTCTCCTCAGAGCCTCCTCTTCTCCAGGCTGAACAAGCCCAATTCTCTCAGCCTTTCATCATAGGAGAGGTGCTCCAGCCCTCTGAGCATCTTCATGGCCTCCTCTGGACTCAAATTCCTTTCAGCAGCCAGGAATAATATCTCTCTTACACAGAAGTGTTTCTAAAATTTATTTATTATAGAGAACACACTGCCTTTCATTGCCTCAAACACCAGCATAGAAAAGTATTTAAAGTCTTAATTACAAATTGTATCTCACAATTATAGTTTGCATCACAAATCATCACAATTTTGACAATACTCCTGCGCAACTTCAAAAGCATATGTTGTGGCTATATTTGAGGGAGAATGATAAATATATATGTTTTTCATAGGCAATAATTCCATTACATTTCCAAACTAGCAGTGGCAGGAGTTGCAGAGCCAGAGACTTGGATGGTTCTCATTTTCCTTATAAACCACTACATGCATAAGCCACTTTCTCTGTGGGACATTGATTGTTTATACTCTCTCATTTAGTTACAAGACAAGAAAGGTTGTGTGTTTTAGAGGTTGGACTTAAAGCAAAATTCTTTTGCCAGACTACAGCTAAACCAAATTTCAGAAAATTATTTCCATTTGTGATTTTCCTTTTTCACACTATGTTGGTTAGCCTGTCCTTCAAGCAGCGTGTAAAGGTCACAAGAATGTACAGGCTTCACAGTGCTGGAGGCTTTACAAGCACGTTGTGAGTGATAGCTCTGTTGCTCTAAAGAGCTTTCAGCCTAATGGCTGAGAAGTCTATGCAGATCTGCTGTACCATCTGCCACTTTTCTTCTTCCAGATAACTGTTTACTATTTTCCATGTGATTTCTTGTGCTCAAAGACTTGACATAGCTGAGTTTCCAAAGGGTTGTCTCAGAACTTTCCACATGAAGGTCAGTATCTTCTTATCTTGGAGTCCTCAGACCAAGACTGGAATATGTGCCTTAAGATAAAATATTATCATCCACACCCATGTAGTAAGCTATTCCTAATGACTCATTCCATCCTTGAATATACATTACTAGAGTTGACTTTCAGTCTAAGGCCAAACTGTGACTCTAAAATTGTCTCGCTCCATCAAGGACTGCTCAACTTCAGCTGCAGGTTTTCAGGAGACCACATTTGATGTGTCAGGAAGCCTGTACAGAGTGTATTCCCATTTAGGAATCAGCTGGAATGGTCCTAGACCTGCCTTGCTCCTTAGTCTGGAGCACTGACATTAGATTTACATTCATACTGTGCCCACAGAGTGCCTTGGTTTGTAGTTCTGTATCAAAGCTGTATGGATGCTGAGCACAAAGTGCTCCCTCAAGACCCTGATTTTGGAGCAGTGGATTTCAAGAATATGCAAAGCTGGAACTGGGCTCTGTGAGGTGACTCACTGAAGTTCACAAGCTTTATGAAAAGACTGGAGTGAAAACAGATGCTTAATAGAGACTGTGCCACCTATACATTAAAAAAAAGGCATTTCTGCCCTTTAAAATAATTACTAGTCACCAGTCACTTAGCTGATCTGCACATATACAACACAAAAAGCCTACACTGCCACACGTGTGCTTATACATACACCTGTGTCCACATGTGAGTGAAGGGGGGCTAACAATTCAGCAAGACATCTGCTTCATCTCTCATTCTGACATGATCCTCCTGAATTCAGATGCCATGCAAACAGGATTTAGTGGGAAGCAGTTTCTAATGAAATGCTCGGATTAGTTTGTCAGTCAGAAGCTGCACATCTCAGTCAGCACTAAAGATCAGTTCCTGCCAAAAGGTTGGGTTTTTTTCATACAGTAAATTCCAAAGAGATACAGCAGTCCTAAATAGATCTATTGCTTTCTAAGAATATAGTGCACTGTGCCTGCTAGGCAACTTGCCTAGAAATTCTTTTCCAATGAAGTACTGGAAGACACAATTTCATTTGCTCTACTCCCAGTTCCTTGAGTGGCAATAGCTCCAGTGCACTGCCTCAGCTACCCATATGAAGGTATCGTGTATCTAGACATCACTGTCTGAATCTGAGAGACATGAAGTCCAAGGGACAAACTCTGCCAACCATAATCCACCATAAACCACTGAAGGTGGTCTTGTAAAGACCAAATTACACTATTATTTGTAATTTAATTACAATCCTATGAATATCAGTGGAAAATACTGATAGACTTTGAAGTGACCTGGCCTGCAATGTGGAAAGGAGAGGTTATGGATCTTGTGCTCTTCTGCAGAGGAAGTCAGGAAGGAGAGCACGTAAATCTGACCATGTTTGAGTTAACTCCCTTAGTTTTTTTCCAAGAACACAAGGGGCAAAAGCAGCAACAAAACTTTCCTGGCTTGGCACTACACATGGTAGCACAACTCAACATTGCACGTGAGAGATTCTCTGTGAGACCTCCTGTGGATTGGCTTGGGACCTTCAAACCCCAATCTCAGATCTGGCCCCTAGTTTTACAAAACCCCTGGGCCAGGTGGTTCTGTACAACAGGAAAAACAGAGCTTCCTCATCATCATGTTGAGAAGTTAAGCCCTATCATGCCCCGTCATGTCTATCCATAGCTGCACGGAGCCCCAAGGACTCACACTACTCATCAACTCCCTTCTTTATAACAGCAGGCTACCAGAAGAGGCTGCTGACATCTGAAAGCTGCTAAATTCAAGGCTTAGGCTCAGAGGCAACCATTATGACAATTATAGATTTTCAAAGCAAGGTAGATAACAGAAGTACCACACACTGGATGCTCCTGAGGGGGAGAAATCAGACTCTGGAAAACCACCAATTCCTCATAGGTAATGTTGTCTGACACCTGCACAGTGCTTAGAGAAAAATAAATCACAAGAAAGGACAAATGTCACACCTCTTTCCTACCCTGCTGCCCCGACATCTTCTTACTGAGGTTGCAGACTCACCTTAAGAGACTGAGAAACAAAAAATGAGTGTCCATCCAACTTAGGTTTCAGCAGCTTTCACACTACCCCTTTCACAAAGTTTTCTTCCTTCCATTTCCCCCTAGTAGGATACATCCAGGGCAATAGTCCCTAGTTTGTTGAGTGGAAAATCGCAAGAAAGATGAAAGCACAGATTGAAAAACCAATTCCAACAGCCCAAAGCATTTGAGAAAAGCTCCCTGGAATTCCTGCTTAGGAATTCCCCTTCCACTCCTGGGTGGCATGGTGCCAGGTAGAGCTGGAAGCTACAACTTTCTCATCAGCCAGGAGAAGGGGCTTCACTTCCCACTCAAACAGACCCTGTCACCCACAGCCAGACAGGTAAAAAGTAGAGTTACGTTCACAGTCTCTTAATTTATTCCAGGGAATTGCCCGGGTGCTTTTGTTCTTTATCCCGAGCAACAGCCAGGACAGCTCAGAGTCCTTGCCATGACCTTTTTCCTTCAAATAAAGTTTGCTTAGTAGTGACGATTAATGGGAGGGAAGAATTGTAATTCCACTGTGGTAGCTCACAAGAATAAAGACATACCAGCTGACAAGTGACAATAATTCATGCAGAGCATCCAGGCTGGATACTGCCCAGCTTACACTTTTGTGATTCCAGTGCTAAAACCATCTTTAGATTGTGCATTATCCTGACTTGGTGGAATGTCCAGCCAACTCATAGTAATACAATCTTGAGGAATTATGCAATGCTGTTTTAAGTTCAATACTCAGTGCCAGAAAGTTACGCCCCATAATATGTTAAACATACCACAAGCAATGTAAAAATACTGCTCTCACTTCAAGGAGGGCTGAGCCCCACAGACTTGTGAAGGATCAAAGCCACAGTCATCAATTACAAGAATGTGTCTACAATAGCAAGCAGAGAGTCTTACTTATTCTCCACTGCTGGCACCAGTGCTGCTCAGCTGGCAGGAGGCTCATGGCACTGGTAAGCTCCAGGGGAGCAGACTTGCAGTGAAGAGTCTGATTAAAACAGCAGGCTAAGGTTTTCAGTTTTAGTGTTGCCAATCATCAGCTACCATGTTGATGTTGAACTTTTTATATGCAGCCCACAGCCATGCCAGCTCCTGGTGGTATATCTTGCTTGGTGGAGAACATCAGGACAAAACATCAGCTTACTCTCCATGCCTTTCTCTCCTTTCTTTCTTAAAATTTAGGGGTTTTTTAGTGCACACAAAATTCCTCACAAAGGTTTGCAGGAATTCCAGAAGCATGAGCCAGGCAGGATCATACGGCTGGCTGTTGAGTTCATAAGAAGGTCAACAGCCAGGCTGGCTGTTGAGTTCATAAGAAGGTGGTAAGAAAGCGGTGTTACAAAAAGGAGGATGGGCTTGTGGTTGAAGTGCTGGCCTGAGAATACAGACATTGGGACCCAGCTCCCAGCTCCTCCACAGATTTCCTCAGTGACTTCAGGCAAGTCCAGTGGGATAAGCTGACCCATAAAAATGCATATCCACACTTGCTCTGCCCATGCCCTGTCCTAGACTCTTCTTACACCTCTCAGCTGGGCTTATTCACTCGGCTGATGCGCAGTGCCCATTCAACCACTCAACCTTTGAACTGTAGCTGCTGCATGTCTGTGCATGAAGCAAAACTTTCTTACACCTGTCTACACCCAGGTAGTTAGTCATAACCTCCATCTCAATGTCTTCTCAGTGTCTCCACAATGTACCACTCACTCTTTATTTCTCTCCTTTGCAGTAAGATGAGGAAGATGGACAATTTTTGACCACATACCTTTCTCTTTGGTGTCCTAGTATTAGAGTACACATGGTATCCCTAGTATTATATTTACTTGAGAGAGTCTGTCATCAGCAGCCCATCTGGTTACCTTTCCAAAACCAGTGTGGGATTTTTCTTTCATTAGACCCAGCAGTTGAGTCTAGCCTGGAATCTCTCTAGCCATTTTAACTCCGTAACCTTTCACAGCAGCTTGTTCCATTGCCTAATTGTTTGAGTAGCTGAAACACATCTCCCACATATGTAGCCGGAATTTTCCTTTCTGCAGCTTAAATCAGTTTCTGCTGCTTCTTTCCTCTCTGACTAATGAGAATAACTGGCCCCTGTTCCTTTTATCACATCATTTCATGTATTTGCAGACAGCTATTATGTCTTCCTTCAGTCTTCTGTGCAGACTGAACATGCCCATCTCTTTCAGCTGCTTCTCATAAGTCTGATTTTCTAAATCTTTCATAATTTTTGTTATTCTCCTTTGAGCTTTCTCCAATTTGTCAATCTCTTTTCTTAAAGAGCAGCATCCAAAACTGAATTCACTACGCCAGCTGAGGCTTTCACCACTGCCAAGTGGAGCAGAAAAGTAACCCTCGTTGTTTTACACATGATGTGCTCCCTATTTGCACAGTCCGGAACATTTCATTGGAAAGCACCAAAGGGCTAAATATGACAACATATGGACAGGGGATAGCTAAGAGGAAAAGAAATGTCTGAGACTTCCAAAGGTGTAAATGCCAAAGAGGATTGTTTAGGTGAGCTTGAGAGGAAGGAGGAGGCTAAGAATAATGGGATGAAATGAAATCGTAGGCTGAATATCAGGAAAAATATCGTAACAGTTCAGACTGCGGAAAACTCTCTCCCTGGGGAAGTGGTGCAGACTCCATAAGTTGAGTCATTAAGAACTAGACTAGACAAAGTAATGCAAATTCTGTAGCAAGATGACTTAATATATTATTGGGATAGGGGCTAGATGGCTGATAAACTTGGCATTTCTAAATTTTTTGTCCTGTAGTACTCTCAAATAACAGAACTCACCCTTTCCTGTGCTAATATTCACTTTTTGTACCTACCAACACTTTCGTGTGTTCTCCATTTCACCCATATGTGACAGCAAGGCTAATTTAGAAAGGCTTTGAGAATTTCTGGAAAATCTGGGGGGAATTTAACATTTTCCCTGTCTCTGTATCCATGGGCCTTATGTATAAAGGGGGTTTGCCAGGTTGCAGTCCCAGACAACTAAACGCTAACAGATCTCACATTGTACAATTGGAGAAAGCCAACACATCCATCAGAGAATATTATCCATGCCTACAACTGACAAAACTCTACCATCACCACTAGCACCACAACCTGCCAATGTAAGAGGTCACACTGGTGCAGCAACACCTATGGCTGGCAGCCAGTGGCAGTAATCAGGACAAATCCCCAGTCTAGACAAAGCTTTAGTTACTGTGAGCAAATATCTCCAATCTCTGGGTTTAGTTTTCTCTTTAGTAACACAATTTTAATACTGGTGGAACCCCACAGACTTCAACAGTGTTGGTCCTAACTCACACTCCCACAGGCAAAAGAAGGATTAGATTCCTGCAGAATCAACCTTGCCTGAGGAGGACAAAGCTAAGTGATATTTTTTTTTTAATTTCCTGGTGATGAGAGGACAAGAAAAAGTCAAACAATTTCTAAATATGGCCTTACCTGTTTTTCTCTGGTGATCACCAACTATAAGATCCAGCAGCTTGGGCAAGAACAGAGTTAGAAGGTTGTGTGTTCACTACTGGATGCTCACCATCTCTTTTTCTTGGTGTCAAAGATGCTTAGCTCTAATCTTGTTAGCTAGACTAGGCAGAGTCTCAGGCTCAGACATTTAACTAAATCCAGAATAATGCCTAAAATAAATGTAAATTTCAGATGAAGAAATACAACTTGAAATGGAGAAAGAGATTACTCTATTGAATACTACATCTTAGAAAATAACAGCTATTTACAGCTGCTCTACATGGTTTTTTTATATTAATTTTTAATACTATTGTATCCAAGTGAATGATACCATAGGAGCTTTCAGACCAGGTCTTTTACAAGAGGATGGTCCAGTTGTGAAAGTCAGAGATTTTACAAAATAATGGTCTTTGATGCAGAGAGGCTACATTCTAGGACTGGCAGGCTAGTGAAAGGGAACCAGAGAACTATGTTAGACGACAGTAAGCTGAGCAGCATTATTGCAACATGGGGAAGGATTTTCCATCATCAAATGTTTCACATCTGGCAGAGCAAAGAAGAAACTCAGGGGTGTGAACAAAGCATGACCTTGAAGAGCCCTGAAAAGCCAGCCTGAGGTTAAACAACAAATTAACACTCAGAGAAGAGAGGTCTTGTGTGTTTAGCTCTGTTAGTTGGTAAGTGCTGGAACCACTGGCTTACAATGCCAAGAAGTGGCTATTACATTAGTGAGATTATAGTAATTTAGTTGGTGCTGTTGCATAACAGGCTAAGATGCCTAAATTCAGCAAAACTCTCCTGTCTGGCAGGAAATTGTCTTCTTGTAATAGCTGACCGGCTCGGTAGCAGCAGATCTGAACGCATTCACTGCACCTACTGCCAGCACACGTCACTGGAGAGCTCTCTAGGAAGGAGATGCTTGTCTTTCCCCTCTTCTCTGTCATACTGCATCCTTAGTGGCGGGACAGAGAGACCTGTCAGTGTGAGGGAAGCCAGGGAAGAGAGAAATGTAGGTTATTGCAAGGACGAAATGAACATTCTGCAACCATTTGGTGAGCCACCACTGAAGCATGTCAGCACCAAACCACTAGCCAGATGGAGGAAGCACTGACATTAAGAGTTGGTTTTTACCTTCTACATCAGCAATAACTGCCACCATTAAAACACTCGAGCCAGCGGACCCTTTGGCTTATGGCTAGATGTTCTTAAACTTCCCCTGGACAAGTACCTATTCATTGGTGTCGGTGTGGACTTGGAGTGTTCAGATTCTTCCAGCATCACAGTTAGGAGAAAAATAGAAATCGACCTAAGAAGTAAAAGTTTTGGATGTTTTTTATTTTTTTCTCTGTGTGTGCCTTATACAACAGGTCATTATGCCAGTGTCTGAAAGTCAAATCTACCTTAAACACTCCAAGATGTTTTAAACATGATAAAAGTGCAGCATTTTATTCCTTACTTTAAGTACTCATAACAACACTTTTCAAAGTAAAAAGCATCTTATTTGCCATTACTCTTTGTACCCTATAAGAATTGTTTTCCTTTTCACTACCTGATCCTCCTTCTTAGGAATGAAGCATTCCTCAGAAACGTGAATTGCTCAAGTGTAGCAATAAAGTATTAACACATACATTGTTTATTAAGAGGCTTGCACAGGTTCACAGGTATACCATAAAAGAGCTAACTTCAGACTTTGACCTTTTGTACTCACTGCTTGTAGTTTATCATAGAGTCGGGCAGTGTTTTGAACTTGAACAGCTCCTGACTTCTGAATTAAACACAAACAGTTCAGCATTGCCTCCACTTGCAGATGTTTGAACTTGATGATCCCAGGTGTCCTGTTCCAGACCTTCATTTTTAGTTTGAAAGCCTCTGCTCTCACACTTAGCTAAGCAAAAGCCTTTGAGATGTTCTCTGGACAGCTGGGAAGTCCTATATCTTTTACCCTCATGGCTATGCAAAGCACAGAGTACTGATGTAGCAAAAAGTGTGAGACACTTTGCTTCTTTTCGCTGCATAGTCCACAAAACACTAAGAATCTTTCATATCTGTGTACTAAAGCAGGTAATCCTGTAACTTGTGCTGTAAATACTCATGGTCTAAAAAAAGAAAGGGTCTTGAGCTGCAGTCTTTTTCATAACTCAAGGAGACAACAATTAGATATTCCCTGACCCCAACCCTCAAAGCACAAAGAAAATACACAGAGCATTTCAGACTACAAGCATTCATTATTCAAAGTGTGCAGCAAATTATCACTTGCTGGGTTTTTTGCTTCTAGCAAATGTTTCATCTGTGCATTCACTGCCAACATGCTGCCATCACCATACTTCAGGTTCCTCTGTTTAGATGGCCTTTGGCTCAAGGAGGAGTTTTGCATTCACCAAGGCATTGCAAAACCCTTGTCTCTTCTTGATGCGGAAGTCACAAATTTTGTCAGCTTGAGCAATCCACATCAGTCCTTTATTCCATTTGAAACCATAACAAGCAAAACTGTTTAACACACACTGACAAGTTCTTATTATGTCTGCCTAAAAGATTTCAATTGAAATTCAATAACAAAGTCTTTGTGCATTTGAGTTCTATTGCCATTAATACTAGCTGATCGAGTGAAAACAAATGGAATACATCAAGCATACCACTAGGTAGAGAAAACAGCAATGCAAATTAACACTGAGTTTGGGGTTGAGTTTTATTAAAAAAAAAAAAAAGTCACTTTGCAATCAAACCAAACACATTTTGCAGTATAAGTAGGTCCTGCAAAATTCCCCAGAGCTCCTGCCTTGAACCTCACCAGGAACTTGTCATAAGGTTTCAAAGTGGTTTAGTTGAGATTTTATTCAAAGTTATTAGCAGCTTATTAATAAATGAGAAGCAAAATTCTTGTTTGAAGTGGTGGTAGTGGCAGTGGTTCTGCCTGCTACTTCTAGAAGTGCCACCTGCCCTCTCAAATTCTCAGCCCCAAATGGGGCTGCTCCTGCCCTTCAGTTTGCTGCCTCTTTGTGTACCAGGGAATGGCAGGCTGGGAGATGGCCTACAGGAATTTCTGATATCTATTTGTTCTTGCACATGTGTCATTTTACTGGTTTACAGGGACTTTCTGTGTTTGCCTATTGAGGTCAGCACCTTCTGGGTTTAGATTTTCAGGTCTTCCTCCCCTACAGCTATTGCTAGAAACTTATTTCTCAGCAAACTAATATATTTAGGAAATTGCTATTCACACAGTGACTGACTGTAGCCATTAAGTTTCCAAAGATTATTTACAGTAT
The DNA here is from genome assembly GCF_000690775.1 of Eurypyga helias. Classification (NCBI taxonomy): domain Eukaryota; kingdom Metazoa; phylum Chordata; class Aves; order Eurypygiformes; family Eurypygidae; genus Eurypyga; species Eurypyga helias. The sequence continues at coordinate 24,708 of NW_010260355.1, forward strand.
ACACTCTTAGGCCCTTAGCTTGTTTACCAACTAAGGAACATCACTGAGAGGAAAATTATTGGGTGTTGGTGTACAGAAAACATGTTCCTAATATCATATCTTTAACACCCTGAAGTCAAGCATCTTAGTCTCAGTTTCAAAGAGCACTGAAGTCTGCTGACCTTAAAATGAGTGACCTGTGGTATAAAGCTTGCAGAGCACACACCTCCTGATCAATATAGAGCTCTCCTGAAGGCCAGGTGGAAATCAGCCAAGAATCAAGGGATGCATGTAATGAATAAACTGTTCATTGTAATTTAACACTTGTTTATTCGATGCCATGTCATATGCATCTTGCAAAGCATCAGAAATGAGGGCAATTCTACTACTCCATAAGATATCCAGAAGGAAAATGGTGTGAGTAGGATAACTATGCTTATGCCTCTGTAGTGCTTATGCCTCTATGTATTTACCTCATGGTGTAAATCCTTACTCAGAAAGACCTGAGGATTTCTCAACAGATTCCTGAGGGCTGTGGCCTGGAAAAAGTCTTCTACTCTGCCAGATCCAGAGATTTAATGTGTGGAAAGATAGCATGGATGGCTGTAAATACTGGATGCAAGGCTTGCCCTGGTTCGCAGTGTAACCCAACCCATGCTGCTTATGAAGGCCAGCATTGAACTGGTCTTCTTTTACTCAACCTTCCCTTCACATCCTTTTCACTTTTGCACCTCATCTGATAGTCCTGATTCCTCGTGTACATGCACATGGCCATGACCTGTCTTCCCTTCCCCATCCCTGCTCCATCAGGCAGTCACTATCAATTAAGCAGTTGATCCTAGGATGTAAAACATCAGCTTTAAACACAAAGCTGATGGTAGTGAAAGGACAAGTTTGGGCTCCCTTCGATCCCTGTGGTATCTCCTCTGTTGCTGCAGCCCTGTAAGGCCTGGTGTAAGGGCTCAGTACAGGACAACCCTGTGGACCTGTGAAGGCTGCTGGATCACCATCCCAACCAGGAGGGCTCGAACCACTCTTTAGAAAGCTGAATCATGCTCCAATTTGAGGAGATCCTTGAGCATAACAACACTAATAGCTTCAATTAAAGCATAGATGGACCCACTCAGTGTCAGGGAGTGGGTACACCACACTGGCATTCCCATCGTGTCGCCAGGGCAGAAGGCCCTCAGAAGGTACACCACACTGGCTGGCATTCCCATCATGTCGCCAGGGCAGAAGGCCCTCAGAGGCATGCTGGTATGGGAAAACAGGAAGGAGAATGCCTTCTCCTGGACTAAAAAGGCTCTTCTATCTCTTCATGCCCAGAGAAGGCAAGGGATGGAGGCAGAAAGCCACCTCACTCAGATGTAGGGTCAGACAGAGAAGGGACAGCAGGTACAACTGGTCCTCTACCTCAAGTGGCAGAGAGGGTCCCTCACCCACTCCTGGAAAAGCCTCTGCTCCTCATCCTCTGTCCTCCCCAGTACCGCCACAGGGTCTTGTCACTCAGCCCTGCATCCTGGAGACCCTGCCCTGCGCTGCAGTGAAACCTCACCTCGCTGCCCGGTAGCTACAGCCTCAATTCATCCTTCATGGGACATGCCCAGTGTCTGGGTGGCCATATGGTCTTCTCCTATAGAAAACCCTCAGTTGCCTTCCGAGGCAGCTGTAGAGTTACTGAAGTTCCTGTGTTACCACAAAGATGGGCTGCAGAGATAAATGTCCTTGGCTTGCCCTGATGTCCAACACTGCACACTCAGTTCTTCCTCCAAAAGACTAATATTTCTGCTAGATAGAGTCTGCAAATTAGTCTCTTCTACTGACCTAACTTTTGTAACACTTTTTGTGTAACAAAAGTTTTTTGTTATTTTTTGTAACATGGGAAATCACCATTCTGTCTCCAGTTTGCATATAAAACCCTCTATTAACATATCAGCTCCTTGGAGGGTCAAAAGGTGGGGTACAAAAGATAAAGGGTAGAACAAAGTTCAATATCCCACTAGACTGACAAAAGCTGCAGTGTTGTGCCAATCTCACAAGGTGCTCGTTATGGTCTCTGGATGCTGCAATATCATCGCACTTTCAGGTTGTTCATACCTCCCTTCACCCCACGCCACACTCATGCATAAACCCACCAACTTCTCCCTCATGCTGTACACTCTCCCACACAACATCCCATGGTAATGCTGTCTGCTGCAGTCCCCAGCTGGGACATTTCCAAGCTGGTGTCTGACCTGCTCCTTTTTAGCTTAATCTTATGGTAGAGAAAGAAATCCAGTGGAAACTCTGCTTGGGGTCTCTGCATTCTCCATTTTCAAGTCTTTTGCATTTTCAGATCTTTGAAGAGCTCCTGAGGCAATTATACAGGTGTCTCACTCTGTTTCCAATCTGTCTTCTGCATCAGAGAAATTTGCCTTTAAAATAGGCTTAGTAACTGCCAGCTTTCCTGCATTCCTTTATCCCAGAGATTATTTTCCTCAGAGACCTTACTTACCAGTTCCCCAGGTTTGCTGAAGTCTAGTTTTTTGGAGTCATTATCCATATTCAGCTGGTCTAGCTTTTTGCCTTGGAATAATGAACTTTATCATTTCATGCTTGCTTTCATCCAGATTACTGCCCAACCTTTAGACTGATTCTCAGGCTGTTCTTTTCTGTTAGTCAGAAACGAGTTTAAATTTGCTGCTCCCCTGCCCATTTCCTTCCACCTTCTGAAATAGCATCATCTTCATCACACCCAGGAACATAACAGCCCATCTGTATCTGGCTGTGTTGCTTTTCATGGAGGTATCAAAGCAATTATCATGTCTTGCTACTAAAAAGAACTGTCTTACTGATGTGTCTTCCTGTTGCTCAGAAAAAACTATCCACTACCTGTCCTAATTAAGTGATCAATAACAGGTTCAAAGCCTATGATAATTGCCCGTGTTTTTCTTTCTTTACCAGAAATGTTCCTAGACTCTCTCACAGTTCATCCTGAATGCCAGCACTTTGTACCCTCCTTTTTCCTCTGCTGTACCTCTTGGACAAATGACATACTTCCATACCACTCCTCAAGTTCCATGTATGCCCCATCAGACTGCAATTAAGGCTTACAGGCCTGCTGTCATGTGTTATTGTTTTTATTATTTTATTTTAGGATTAAAATGGATAGTGTTTAATGAGAAACTATACAAAGAAGCATATTTTGGAAGACATGAAGAGTTGTAGGAAGGTCTTGCCTTCCAAAAAGCTGCGAGATAAATGGAAGACACACAGAGAAGATTCATATACACACACAAAAAAAAAAAAAACCCAAACCCAAAAAACAGATCTTACATTTGGCATGCAGGTTGCTGAAAAGCTGGAAATCCTGTATTGCAACAGTAAGACTAAACCACTCTATAATTTCTTGGACAGACCCCCACATACAGGCTTCATTCTGGGTTAAATACCAATTGATTTAGCAGCAGCATGACTGTGGAATCCCCTTGTACATTAGAGGGAAGGAGTGGGCTAAAACTCCTCATTGACCATATGAGGAAAACCTCATTTTTTCATAACACATTTTTCCCCATGAAAGGGAAAAATGAAAGCCAACAGATGCTTTCTTCATGAAAACCCTATTTCCTTAGTGTTTCTCTTCAGAAGTCAAGCGTGCAATTCCTTCTGGCCAGACAGACATTTCACATGCAGTATAAATGTACTGCATTTCTTGGAAGAGGGCTTGGAAGCCTTAATAGCAGGGAAACCATCTACAGCAGTTCCCACTGGATTAAATTCACTCCTGTTCTCCACTTCAACATAATAAGGTGCTCCACACAGCCTGTACCTGCTACAGCTTTTCTGGATGCAGTTGTTTTCATGAGTGTTTATGGACACTTACTTTTCCTGTGAGTGTTTTTGCCTCTGTGTCTTTAGATGTATTTAATCTTCATCTTCTGTGCTCCACCCCAGAAATGGCTGCATTGCACAGGGTGCTGATTGTAGTTATGTGTAAAGTACTTGATCTCTTAGGATAAAAGGTGCAATTTGAATGCAAAACACTGTGAAAGCTTCCCACTTCTAATGGTTTTCTTTTCCCACGCTGGAAAATACCTAGGATGTTAATTTCCATTTTTCTTTTGTTTCCACTTTCGTGGTGCATACCAAACTGAGGAATGTATGTCATCAGAGTGAAGGGAAGGGCTCAACCCAGAGTCCAATTTGCCAGGAAACACCTGGTCTGAATAATGGTGCTGCCCAAATTCTGAATAAATCTGGCCTAAGAGGGTATCACAATTGGCATCCAAACTCAGGAGTGTGCAGAGCGAGTAGGAATATCAGCAAATTATCTAGTCCTGCTCTAAGCTTTACCCTAAGGCAAAAAATAACCCTCTCGCTGACTGTTGATTCCATCTGTTCTTACCCATCAGTTGTCTTTATCTAGGATCTAAGATCATTAGTAGATGATGACCAAGATAACCAAGTCCATATTTTCCGCACTCTGTCTTTTGCAAACACCACCTGAGTTTTCTACAGATGTTTTGTGCTTTGGGATGACTTTCCCAACATCCACCACACCCAGCCAAATCACTCATAGCGCAGCCAGACCCATGCCAACTCGAGGCTGGCTCTGCAGCCTCAGTGAGAGCCGCGCATCACAGCAGACACCACTGTCATTTGGAAAGGAGCGACTGCTTTTTGAAGTAATACCCTGCTATTTGGACAGCCTGCACAAAACAGGTCTGTTACTGCGGGGAAGGACACAACCTCACTGTGCAGCACCGAATCACAACGCCAAGTGCAAGGTCCTGCACCTGGGTTGGAGCAATCCCAAATACAAGTACAGGCTGGGTGGAGAATGGATAGAGAGCAGCCCCGAGAAGAAGGACTTGGGGGTACTGGTAGATGAAAAATTGGACCGTAGCCGGCAGGTTGCGCTGGATGTGGCTTTGAGCAACCTGTTCTAGTGGAAGGTGTCTCTGCCCATGGCAGGGGGGTTGGAACTAGATGATCTTTAAGGTTCCTTCCAACCCAAACCATTCTGTGATTCTATCATCGTGATGTGCCAGCAGCAGCACACTCACCAGCTGCTTGCCAAGCAGGTCTGTGCTCAGCACCCCACTCGCTCCAGCTCCCTCTGCCCAGCAGCTCCCTCAGCAACCGGGCTTTGGATTCTGTCTTGAATCACTTGGCTCATAAAGATCTTTAATCACAACCAGCCAAAGCTGCTCTTGGATCATTTCATTTGCCTGCCTGTAGCTCCGCAGTAAAATGCATATGTTATCATGGTCATTTTCTCATTTTGTTCCATTGCAAGATTCTCGGATGGGGCCGGGTGCTCTGGGCTTTGATGTGTGTTTTTTTAAACTACATGAGAACTATATTTAGTTTCAGTTCACTTGCAGTGTCAGGCTTCCCTGTCGTGGCCCTCTGCCTTTACCTTGGCAGTGTTACAAGATCCAATTATGGCTTAAAAATCTGGCTGCAGAGAAGCAAAACTGCTGGCCTTTTATTCATTACTAAACAAGGACCTTCTGTTGTCCACAACACGTGCCTGATGTGAAACATTTAGGGGGCCCTTGAAGAGGCAGTTTTGCTGCTGACCTGCCTTCATGATCTCATGAAGTCCTCAAAGTCTTAAAAGAAGTCCTAAAGACTTTCCTGCTATAAAAGCCCATGAAGCTTCTGTTGTAAAAACAGAGTTGAGTCCCCTTCACTAATCTCTTTCCC
>NW_010260355.1:30402-35756 GCF_000690775.1 Eurypyga helias
GAAATCCTACTTTACTTAAAAAAAGAAAAAAGACAGAATTGAGAATACTCATTTGAAGCATAACCTATTACAGACTCATCCACTTATCCTATCTTCTGAATTGTAGTGCTGTCTTAAAGCCAACATAATGAAGCAATATTTCTAGGGGAATATGAAGGGATTTTTTTCCTTGTTTTTTTTTCCTACCATTTACAGTAGCTTTTACGTTACCCTGGTTAACAGTCAACTTCTGGCTGACACGTATCAGATTCATCTGCAAAGCAAAACATTTTCTTTTCTGACAGTGGATGTGAAGAATATATTTGGTTTAAAGTGACTGTCTCATTAATATGTTTAATTGAATTATACACCCCATAAAGAAATATTGTCCCCCTATTAATATATACTAAGGCAATATCCAAGAAAAAATTCTGGAGGAAATAACACAGTGAAAAGCCAGTTCTGTCTGCACTTTGCATCTCTTTTTTTAAGCAATGCTTTATGTTTCCTTGAACATAAAGGAGATACTGTCAGCCCACAACTTTAAGAGGTTGACTTTCCACATCAAAAGAAAAAAAAGGGAATTTTTGTTGTTTTCTCCTCAAAAACAAATAGTTTCGGAGTATTTTAAGCTGTGACTGTGTTGGCCTGGTTGAAATCCACTACTGACAGCTTGCAATAAAGAACTTTGTCATTCACCTGACACAAAATCATCATGGGAGAAACTCCCAAGTACCACTGGCCTCTGATGAAATTACAAACTCACCCATTTAGATCTTTGTTTAGGGCCAAGAGCAAGTCAAACTGCTGATGCCATCTTCCTTGAGGTGGCCATGCCCCTGTCATCTCCTCCAAGCAGATGATGGAACAGCACTCTGGTTACTGCACCATCAAAGCATATAGGAACACTGGGGATATCAGGATACTCCCCCAAACCACCCAGGCCTGGTTTACATGTAAAAATTGCCAGCCCTTAATGTGAATGCTCAAATTGGTTGATGAGCACTTTATGCTGATTTAGCTTAATTTGGGAACAAACTCAATTAGTTACTAAAGGGGTTTCACTGATTTAACTAAATCAATTTAGAAACCAATTTAGTTAAATTGGAACAATTTGTGTATGTAGACAAACCTCCATTAAGCACACACTCTCTCACTGGCTTAATTTGAAAGAATAAAACCCCCTTGCAGATCATGCTTCCTTCTATACTTGCATAAGGCACCACATCTCAAAGACAGTTGGAGTGCGCAGATGTGTGTGGACACATATGTGCACACACTATTTCTTACAGATCCTTCTTTCAGTCAGATTTTCCCAAATTTTGCCTAAAATCTAGCAAGGGTAACTCATTTCAAGTCCTTGACATTTTAAATAAATGTTTTTGTTTACATTCATGTTTATGCTTATGAACACTGAGTGTTTATTTTGGTTCACACTTCACGTGTAAGACATCTGCAGAGGATCTGTTTTCCCTTCTTTTTTCACCTCTTCTTCTCCAGCTGAACAATGTGCAGACTGTACCAAGAAATGCACTACCCATGCCTCCATGAATGCTGTGCTTCCCTGGCTGCTGTTCCCTCTGATGTCCCAGCATGCCAAGGGCAGAACAGGAGCCATGTGCGTTTCAGGCAAAGAACAGCCAAGGACAAGCATGCTTAGATTAGTCCTTGCCATGCTGACCAGGGCTGCTGCTCTGTGGCCCTCATCCATTTGGGGTGGGAGCAGGACCTACTCACCACCTCCTCCCAGGCTGTGGTCAGAGGTGGGGATAGGCACAACACTGTGCTCCCCCTTATCGGATGGAGCTTGTGGAGGAGGAACAAACCTTCTTCTGTCACCCCCAGTAGCATTTCAGGCAGGGAACTGGGCAGATCCGAAGGCTGACAAGGTCAGCAAATACATTTCCATTAACATGAAAACACATGAAATCCAAATCTCTTTCTGCATTGGCTACTTGTGCAAAAGAACTAGAGGCCAAGTCCTCTTCAGACGCACGAGTTTGTTCCTTCCCGATGTGCCGATGCCAAACAAGCCCAGGTGTTTACAGAGCCCAGCTGCCTACGCTGTGAAGCCCCAGCAGTTTTATAAGGCAGAAAATTGCTCTGGTGGCATAGGGGTCAATGTATCATCCCTTCCTTCTCAAAATGAAAACATCTCAACACCACCCATGAGATCTCTCACTCAGACGTCATAAAAGAAGTTTTAATCAAGTAAGTTTAAATATAAATCCAAGATTTTCTTTTCCTTTCCTGATTTATAGAACTACGATACGGAAATGTAACACAGGAAATCATCACAATCACAATATTTATGGACTGGTTTGATGTAGCAGTTGACCCACATGGCATGAATGCTCCTACCCCCTTTTTTTATCCTTTCTTCTTCCTGAGGTTACTTGACTGAAAAAGTAGGAAGGTAGAATGCAAAGTGGCATGAATAGAATTCATAAAATAAGGTTAACTTTGCTTAGAATGTGCAAGCAAAATAGCTGTCCCAATTTCTAATCGATTCTTGGCTCTCTCTTAGCATCTCTTAGGCTGGAGCCATGGATGGTTTTCCAGTTCATTCAGTCTTACCAGCGCATTTTTGTGTCTGCTAGGTATCAGTTTTGTCATTTGTAGTCATCTGAATTACTGCTTACATTCATTTTTCCTCAGTTAATGTCTGCTTTTCTAAGGAGTATTGTCAAATAAGCCTTAGGAAATTGTCTTAAGGTGGATTTGTTCTTAGATGAAACACATTGCATGGCAAAGATCTCATTTCAGAGGGAGTTGGTCAGCATTGTTTTACTTAAGATACACCACTGGGATGTAAGGAGCCCTCAACATCAGAAGGATATAGACCAGTTGGAGCGAGTCCAGAGGAGGCCACGAAGATGCTCAGAGGGCTGGAGCACCTCTCCTATGGGGACAGGCTGAGAGAGTCCTTGAACACTCATGGCCCCAGCTCTCATTTTATTCTGATGAAGCAGAAACCTGGGCGAGCATCCCTCCATTACTTGCCTCTGCTTCCCGTATCGCAGCCGCGTGCTTTGATACAGCTGGGTTCTGATGAAATTGCAGTTAGCGGGAGCAATATCCCTGTCCTCTTCTCTGTGATTTCAGCTTCCCAAGGATTAAAGTGTTTTCTCTGAGGGAACCTCAGTACATATCGCAACACCAAAGCTCAGCAAGGACAGAAACTTCCTTTGTTGTGCAAAGTTATGACAGGAAATAACGCTGGGTTGGACTGATAAGCTTCTCGCATTCACCTGCTGTGTATCAACTGTTTGGAAAAGGTGTGTAGCAGGACATTCGAAGTCAGCTATTCACCGCCAAAGCTTTATAGCAGCTTTGTAGATGGCAGGCTTCTGGGTGCAAATACATTTATATCTCTTTCACAAAGAAAGTTCGAAAAGCGTATTGATAGTGCCTCAGTAAAATGACTGCCTGTCTGACATTGGTATTAAAACCGCCTCCAATCCTGCCAAAAACAAACCTACAATGAAACAAACATCACTTTATTTTTAATACCATGGCAGCTCTGTGTCAAAATATATTTGCAGTTTGCCAGACACCAGCACTTGTGCTCAGATCCTGTTGGATCACAGGGGTTTCTAAGCTTCCCATCAGTATTTACATAGTGTGAGCGTCTGTTGTATTTCGCATGGGATTAAGTATAATCAAAATTCATGTTACCGTTTGCAAGCTAGCATCAGAGGAAGGCATGCATATTTCAGCTAATTAATTAACAGGAGGATGGATGTGTTAACGTGAGCCTCTTGAGACTCAGGTTAATAACCCACTAAGGGTTGTATTTGCAAGCGGCAAAGCTTCTGTGAGCCATACAGTGAGCCATAAATTATGGGTGAGGCCATTTTCTTTCCTAATCCTGACTATCTAGATACAGGGGGTTATTATGGCTCTGCTTTCACAGGACAGCGAGGATTGTCTTTTTTTCCTTGTTTTGCTCCTAACTTTGTCTAACTCATTAAAACCCTCTGAATGGCACTGATCACAGTGTGAAGAAACTCAAGGGTCTCTTTTGCATCCACCCAGAGGAGGAATGGAGGTTGTGGAGCCTTCAGTATCTAATTCTTCCCTGGTGTTTTTAGGTTAGGGACTGAAATCAATTTGCAAGCATCATGCCAGCCATGCCTACGTCATTGCAAAGAAACAGCAGAATGATATGCCACGCACAGACATACATTTTGCAGGGGTCTGTTACCAGCTGAAGACTGTCCCTGCAGGAGGAGCTGAAGACTGTCCCTGCAGGAGGTCACCTTCTCACTTCTGCTGCAGCAAGTCAGTGATCATCTTAACCTACAGACACAACCTGGACTTTCATTTGACAAAGGGCTCTTTCAACGTCCCTTGCGAGATGAGCTGTGGAAGTGAGAACAAGCCCAGCTAGTGTCACCCACCTATACTGTCCCTAGACCCACTTCACAGATGGGCACACTGAACCAAAAATTAGGTTCAGCTACAAAATTCAGATGAGAAGCTGAGAGCCCCTGTGTCACCTCTCCACACTCCCTGTTCTGTAGAGCATTTTCACAGATCTTCAAGCCTTTTAAAGCCTCTGTAAGCCAAGATTTTGTGTGTCTCTGGTGAGAAGCTGGTGAAAGCCAAGTGTGAGATCAGAGCAGACTCCCCTCTGCTTTCCCACACACAGCCCCCAGCGTGAACCCCTGAAAAAAAGCCAAGTCTTTACGCAAAAAGCAAGGAGCTTGCATATCCTTTTTAACACATTTTAATTACGAAAGTGGCGCAAAATAAATGCTGACAGAGGTACGTGCAGCTGGCAGTGGTGAGGATCTGGCTTTCCTTCCATGGCATGCTTGGGGGCCGTCTTATGTGCATAGGTCCCCCACAGAGCCATGGAGCCCATGCAAGTGTAGGGGGCAAGGGATGGCCAGAGCAGCTGGGAGGACAGCATCAGGAACTTTTAGGAATTATGGAAAAGAAAACCTGGAAATTAGAGGAAGCAACAAAGTTTGCACAGGGACTGCTGTGCTTCTGGGGTCTTATCATTCACCTCTTCCAAGACAGCATAGTAGGCACAGAGCAAAGCCACATCTGATGACACCAAACTGTGTGGCGCTGTCAACGCACTGGAGGGAAGGGATGCCATCCAGAGGGACCTTGACAGGCTGGAGAGGTGGGCCACTGCCAACTTCATGGAGTCCAACAAGGCCAAGAGCACCTGGGTTGGGGCAATCCCAAGCACAAGTACAGGTTGGGTGGAGAGTGTATAGAGAGCAACACCGAGAAGGACTTGGGGGTACTGGTGGATGAAAAGCTGAACATGAGCCGGCAGTGTGCGCTGGCAGCCCAGAAAGCCAACCGTATCCTGGGCTGTATCCAGAGAAGTGTGGCCAGCAGGTCGAGGGAGG